>NC_135811.1:55428149-55644302 GCF_964213995.1 Mustelus asterias
TACACCTCTATCAAATCTCCCCTCAATCTTCTACGCTCCAGGGAATAAAGTCCCAACCTATTCAATCTCTCTCTCTAACTCAGCTTCTCAAGTCCCGGCAACATCCTTGTGAACCTTCTCTGCACTCTTTCAATCTTATTTACATCCTTCCTGTAACTAGGTGACCAAAACTGTACACAATACTCCAAACTCGGCCTCACCAATGCCTCATATAACCTTACCATAACACTCCAACTTTTATACTCGATACTCCGATTTATAAAGGCCAATGTACCAAAGGCACTCTTTACGACCCTATCCACCTGTGACGTCACTTTTAGGGAATTCTGTACCTGTATTCCCAGATCCCTCTGTTCAACTGCACTCTTCAGAGTCCTACCATTTACCCTGTACGTTCTTCTTTGGTTTGTCCTTCCAAAGTGCAATATCTCACACTTGTCTGCGTTAAATTCCATTTGCCATTTTTCAGCCCATTTTTCTAGTTGGTCCAAATCCTCTGCAAGCTTTGAAAACCTTCCTCACTGTCCACTACACCTCCAATCTTTGTATCATCAGCAAACTTGCTGATCCAATTTACCACATTATCATCCAGATCATTGATATAGATGACAAACAACAATGGACCCAACACCGATCCCTGCGGCACACCACTAGTCACAGGCCTCCACTCAGAGAAGCAATCCTCCACAACCACTCTCTGGCTTCTTCCACTGAGCCAGTGTCTTATCCAATTTACTACCTCCCCATGTATACCTAGCGACTGAACCTTCCTAACTAACCTCCCATGAGGGACCTTGTCAAAGGCCTTGCTGAAATCCAGGTAGACAACATCCACCGCCTTCCCTTCATCCACTTTCCTGGTAACCTCCTCGAAAAACTCTAATAGATTGGTCAAACATGACCTACCACGCACAAAGCCATGTTGACTCTCCCTAATAAGTCCCTGTCTATCCAAATATTTGTAGATCCTATCCCTTATCACACCTTCCAATAACTTGCCCACCACCGACGTCAAACTTACTGGCCGATAATTTCCCGGATTTCTTTTGGAACCTTTTTTAAACAACTGAACAACATGAGCCACCCTCCAATCATCCGGCATCTCCCCCGTGAATACTGACATTTTAAATATGTCTGCCAGGGCCCCTGCAAGTTCAACACAAGCTTCCCTCAAGGTCCGTGGGAATACCCTGTCCGGTCCTGGGGATTTATCCACTCTGATTTGCCTCAAGACAGCGAGCACCTCCTCCCCTTTAATCTGTAAAGGTTCCATGGCCTCCCTACCAGTTTGCCCTATTTCCGTTTCCTCAGTAAATACGGATGCAAAAAAACTATTTAGTATCTCCCCCATCTCTTTTGGTTCCATACACAGTCTACCACTCTGGTCTTCAAGAGGACCAATTTTATCCCTCACTATCCTTTTGCTCCTAACATACCTATAGAAGCTCTTTGGATTTTCCTTCACTCTGTCTGCCAAAGCAACCTCATGTCTTCTTTTAGTCCTCCTGATTTCCCTCTTAAGTAGTTTCTTGCACTTTTTATACTCCTCGAGCATCTGATGTGTTCCTTGCTGCCTGTACATTTCATACAACTCTCTCTTCCTCTTAATCAGTGTTACAATCTCCCTCAAGAACCAAGGTTCCTTATTCCCATTTACTTTGCCTTTAATCCTGACAGGAACATACAAACTCTGCACTCTCAAAATTTCTCCTTTGAAGGCCTCCCACTTTCCATTTACACCCTTACCAGAGAACAGCCTGTGCCAATCCACACTTCCCAGATCCCTTCTCATTTCATCAAATTTGGCCTTTTTCCAGTTCAGAACTTCAACCCGAGGACCAGATCTATCCTTATCCACGATCAGGTTGAAACTAAATGCATTATGATCACTGGATCCAAAGTGTTCCCTCACAGTCACATCCATCACCTGCCCTAACTCATTTCCCAATAGGAGATCCAATATCGCATCCTCTCTAGTTGGCACCTCTATATACTGATGTAGAAAATTCTCCTGAACACATTTTACAAAATCTACCCCGTCTAAACCTTTAACAGTATGCGAGTCCCAATCTATATGTGGAAAATTAAAATCCCCTACTATCACAACTTTGTGTTTCTTGCAGTTGTCAGCTGTCTCTCCGCTGATTTGCTCCTCCAATTCTCGCTGACTATTGGGTGGTCTATAATACAAGCCCATTAATGTGGTCATACCTTTCCTGTTTCTCAGCTCCACCCATAGGGCCTCTGTAGACAAGCTCCCTAATCTATCCTGCCTGAGTACCGCTGTAACATTTTCCCTGACCAACAATGGCACCCCCCCACCTTTTATCCCTCTGCCTCTATCCCGCCTGAAACATTGGAACCCTGGAACATTGAGCTGCCAGTCCTGCCCCTCCTGTAGCCAAGTTTCACTCATGGATATAATGTCATACTTCCATGTGTCTATCCACGCCTTCAGCCCATCTGCCTTCCCCACAATACTCCTGGCATTGAAATAGACACACCTCAAAAAATTATTTCCACCACACTCTACCCTTCCATTTGTGATTTTGCTTGAACTAACCTGTCTTTTTACCCCTGCTCCACTATCTGCTCTGGCACTCTGGTTCCCATCCCCCTGCAAATCTAGTTTAAACGCTCCCCAATAATACTAGCCCCAGTCCAACGCCGCCACCTCCACATCTATTCTCTCCCCACAGATGCTGTCAGACCCGCCGAGATATTCCAGCATTTTCTGTTTTTGTTTATTATAAGGATCATAAACAGTTTTCTTTACCTTCTAGTACAGCATCAGTTTTACATCCGTGCAGGAAATTGCACTGTCCTGACTTTAGTGAACAAAGCCACAGAAGAATCAATGGTTGTTATATGTGGGGAGACCAAATGTAGTGATATTGTCATTGGACTAGTAATCCAGAAACCTAGACTAATGTTATGGGGCCCTGGGTCTGAATCCCACCATATCTGAGTTCAATAAAGAAAATCAGTAATTAAAAGTCTCATGGTGACCATGAAGCCACTACTGATAGTTGCAAATACCAGGTATCTGTGGACCTGTATGCCCAGATATCTCTGTATGTCAATGCTCTAAGGGTTCTGCCATACCTGAAGATAAGAGGACTCCCATTTAAGACAGAGGTCAGGAGGGATCCATTTCTGTCAGAGGACTGTTAGTATTTGGAGTTCTCTTCCATTGGAGGCTGGGCCATTGACTATATTCAAAGTGAGTTAGACAGATTTTGATTGACAAGGGAGTAAAGAGCTATGGGAAACAGACGGGAAAAAGTACCATTAAAAGGCCACAGTCAGATCAGCCATGGTCTCATTGAGTAGTGGACCAGGCTTGATGGGCCGAATGGCCTACTCCAACTTCTGTTTTTTATGTTCTTATTTACAACTTACGGATATTTTACCATAATACTGGGGACCATCTTCCTTCCAATGATAGGAATTCTGAGCTGAAATCCTACTTTTATTCATTTAATGGGAAGATGTGGAATTATTGCAAAATGAGTGATCACTAAAACCTACATCTTAGACTGTTCCATGAAATACAGTCACAAATGAAATCTGGATCTGTGTCCAGTCAATGGTGTGCAGTTTCACAGACCACGGTGTTGAGATGTAGAGGTGGCATTTTAGAATATTAAGCCTGTTATTAAGCCCACTTGGGGATAAAGGACATTAATCATTGTATCTGGTGTGCCAAGTTACAGTCAAAACAAAACTGCTGCCATAACCCCTTTTTTCGATGACCGATACTTGATTTTCAGCTGATGACACTCAACATTCTGGAGTTCGGCACGCGCACAAAACAGGCTAAAAAAAGGGGAAAGCTTTCAGTAATTTGGCGCTTGAATCTGGCAAAAATACCCCACCCTGCAGCACCCCAAAACAGCCTTACGCCACACCGTTCAACACTTTTCAGTCTTTTCTCCCCACTACTAAAGGACAGGAAATCTTTAATTCATCTCTCACTCAGGCTTCTCACTTCTATTCTCCTGGCACGGTGGCACAGTGGCACAGTGGTTAGCACTGCTGTCGCACAGCACCAGGGTCCCGGGTTCGACTCCTGGCTTGGGCCACAGTCTGTGCGGAGTCTGCACGTTGTCTGCGTGGGTTCCCTCCGGGTGCTCCGGTTTCCTCCCACAGTCCGAAAGACGTGCTGGTTAGGTGCATTGGCCATGCTAAATTCTCCCTCAGTTTCCCAAACAGACACCGGAGTGTGGCAACTAGGGAATATTCACAGTAACTTCATTGCGGTGTTAATGTAAGCCTACTTGTGACTAATAATAAATAAACTTTGACCCATTTTTATGTTAAATAAACTTTAACACCCTGCCATATACACACTCACACTGCTAGACCCGCCACTGCATTGTGGACAGGGTACTAGACACTACCTTCTTTTATCATGGGATCCCAGAATTATTACGAAACAGAAGGAAGCCATTTGGGCCACTGTGGCTGCACCAGATCTCCCAACGTGCATCATGAGCGTGGCACAGTAGCACAGTGGTTAGCACTGCTGCCTCACAGCTCCAGGGACCCAGGTTCATTCCTGGCTTGTGGAGTCTGCACATTCTCCCCGTGTCTGCGTGAGTTTCCTCCGGGTGCTCCAGTTTCCTCCCACAGTCCGAAAGACGTGCTGGTTAGGTGCACTGGCCATGTTAAGTTCTTCCTCAGTGTACCCAACAGGCACAGGAGTGTGACGATTAAGGGATTTTCACAGTAACTTAATTGCAATGTTAATGTAAGCCTACTTGTGACACTAATAAATAAACTTTTAAACTTTTTTAAAACTTTAAACTTGATTTTGTCCCTTTTTCCCAAACCCCGGCACATTGTTTCTATTCAAGTAATCATCTAATGTCCTCTTGAATGCCTCGATTGAACCTGCCTCCATCACACTCCCAGGCAGTGCATTCCAGACCCCGAACCACTCGCTGCGTGAAAAGGTTTTTTTCTTACATCACATTTGCAACGTACAAGGGTCACAAGTCTATGTTGATTGAATAAATCAAATTGTATTTTTGGTACGGAATACTCTCGGAGTGTAGTGATATTAATGGATTTTAATTGTATAATCACATGCATGCTTGCATAGAAATCGAAAAAACAGTGGCCTTGATTATTACCAAATAGTTGTGTAACTATCCAGTTGGTTTCATTGGGAAATAAAAACAGAAAATGCCGGGAATACTCAGCAGGTCAGGAAACATCTGTGGAGAGAAACAGAGTTAACATTTCAACTGACAAGCCTTCATCAGATTCATTCACATTTTCAGCACCTGCAGTATTTTATTTTTGGATTAGTTTTGAGTACCTTTTAGTTTTAAAATAAAAGCCCGGGGTCTTGAGGAAGATGGTGGAGGAGGAGGTGGTGCAGGCAGTTGTGGTAGATTACAGAGACGACTCAAAGAGGAACCTTGAGAGGGAACGTCAGGAAAATCATTCTGAAAGTATGTCTTTAAAAATCTGTATTTAAAGCCCACTGAAATGTTGATGTACTCGGAGAGATTAAACAGTTTGGGCTTGTACTTGCTGGAATTTAAAAGGATGAGGGGGGATCTGATCGAGGTATATAAAATGTTAAAAAGGGATTGATAAAGTAAATGTAGACCAAATGTTTCCTCGTATGGGGCAATCCAGAACAAGACGTCACAGGTATGGGTTGAGAGGGGGTAGATTTAAAAGCTGAGATGAGGAGGAACTACTTCTCGCAGAGGGGGGTGAATTTGTGGAACTCGCTGCCCCAGAGCGCGGTAGAGTCTGAATCATTGAATGGTTTCAAGAAGGAGATAGATAAATTTCTAATTTTAAAAAGGGAAAGAGGGATATGGAGCAGGTGGGGAGGTGGATTTGAGAGCAGGGAGAGATCAGCCATGATCTGATTGAATGGCGGAGCAGGCTCGAAGGGCTGAATTTGCCGACTTCTGCTCCTAATTCCTGTGTTCCTATGAAGTCCCATTCCCAGAATATACAGATCTTTTATATTACTTTCAAGGCGATACTTTCAGGTCAAATGAAACTTTATCCTTTATTTTATTCATTTAATGGTCTTTGCTAATTCTACATTTTTTTTGAAAAACAATGGTTAAACTTCAAGTCACTTCCCTTATCTCCCGAATGCAAATTTATGCACACACACATACACAGACACACACACACGCTCAGACACACAAACTCAGACACACACAAACAGCACCACTCAGCACACACACGCACCACTCCACCACACACACACACACACACACGCACACACACACACAGTAACGGGGAGCTGGCGGCCTGACCTTGCTGGAATAAAGGGAAACCATTGTGACCCCTCAGGAAGTCAGTGGTAAAGAGGGGATGTACCAGACTGGCTCCCTGACACTGCCCAATAGACAAAGTGGCAATGCCTGAGGGCACCTTGGCACTGCTCACCAGGCATTGGGCAGTAGTTATAAGGGGGCCCGAGTAATTGACTCATCCACCCTGGGAAAAAGCTTCTGACTATCCACTCTGTCCATGCCTCTCATAATCTTGTAGACTTCTATCAGGTCTCCCCTCAACCTCCGTCACTCCAGTGAGAACAAACCAACCTCTCCTCAAAGCTAATGCCCTCCATACCAGGCAACATCCTGGTAAATCTTTTCTGTACCCTCTCCAAAGACTCCACATCCTCCTGGTAGTGTGGCGAACAGAATTGAACACTATATTCCAAGTGCGGCCTAACTAAGGTTCTATAAAGCTGCAACATGAATTGCCAATTTTTAAACTCAATACCCTGGCCGATGAAGGCAAGCATGCCGTATGTCTCCTTGACTACCTTCGTCACCTGCATTGCCACTTTCATAGAGTCATAGAGGTTTACAGCATGGAAACAGGCCCTTCGGCCCAACTTGTCCATGCCGCCCTTTCTTCTTCTTTAAAACCCCTAAGCTAATCCCAATTGCCCGCATTTGGCCCATATCCCTTTATACCCATAGTACCTATGTAACTGTCTAAATGCTTTTTAAAAGACAAAATTGTACCTGCCTCTACTACTACCTCTGGCAACTTGTTCCAGACACTCACCATCCTCTGTGTGAACAAATTGCCCCTCTGGACACTTTTGTATCTCTCCCCTCTCACCTTAAATCTATGCCCTCTAGTTTTAGACTCCCCTATCTTTGGGAAAAGATGTTGACTATCTAACTGATCTGTGCCCCTCATTATTTTACAGACCTCTATAAGGTCACCCCTCAGTCTCCTACGCTCCAGAGGAAAACAGTCCCAGTCTATCCAGCCTCTCCTTATAACTCAATCCATCAAGTCCCGGTAGCATCCAAGTAAATCGTTTCTGCACTCTTTCTAGTTCAATAATATCCTTCCTACAATAGGGTGACCAGAATTGCACACAGTATTCCAAGTGTGGCTTTATCAATGTCTTGTACAACTTCAACAAGACGTCCCAACCCCTTTCAGTGACCTGTGTACCTGTACGCCCAGATCCCTCTGCCTATCAATACTCTTAAGGGTTCTGCCATTTACTGTATATTTCCTATCTGTATTAGACCTTCCAAAATGCATTACCTCACATTTGTCCGGATTAAACTCCATCTGCCATCTCTCCGCCCAAGTTTCCAACTGATCTATATCCTGCTATATCCTCTGATGGTCCTCATTGCTATCTGCAAATCCACCTAGATTTGTGTCATCCACAAACTTACTAATCAATCCAGTTACATTTCCCTCCAAATCATTTATATATATTACAAACAGCAAAGGTCCCAGCACTGATCCCAGAGGAAAATCACTTGTCACAGCCCTCCATTCAGAAACACATCCTTCCACTGCTACCCTCTGTCTTCTTTGACCGATGTGGAGATGTCGGCGTTGGACTGGGGTAAACACAGTAAGATGTTTAACAACACCAGGTTAAAGTCCAACAGGTTTATTTGGTAGCAAAAGCCACACAAGCTTTCGGAGCTCCAAGCCCCTTCTTCAGGCTTGGGGCTTGGAGCTCCGAAAGCTTGTGTGGCTTTTGCTACCAAATAAACCTGTTGGACTTTAACCTGGTGTTGTTAAACTTCTTACTACCTTCTTTGGCCGAGCCAGTTCTGTATCCACCTTGCCAGCTCACCTCAGATCCCATGCAACATCACCTTCTGCACCAGTCTGCCATGAGGGGCCTTGTCAAAGGCCTTATTGAAGTCCATGTAGACAACATTCACTGCCCTGCCCTCATCAATCATCTTCGTCACTTCCTCCCAGTAGTTGTGAGACTACTTACTGTACTTATTGTACCTACCCCAGTCCAACGTCGACAACTCCACATCATGTTTATTTACAGTACTTATGTCCAAGGATTTTGAGGTTTTTATAAAAGTCCAATTGGAGGGGATTCCAATCTTACATCGCACACACGCCTGTTTCACAGTCTAGCACAGTGATATGGGGAAAATATTAAAATCCGTGATATTTCATCACACATGCAATGGGATTACAGCAGCAGGAGTGCTGAAGCAGGGTGGAGTCTGATGATGTTACAGGAGGTGGAAATAGCCGGTCTTTGCACTGGCATATATGTTCAGAAGCAAATCTCAAGGTTAAACTGGCACCAATATTGTGGGAACTCTGGTTCAGCCTAAAAATGGCCTGGGATAGAATCTGCTCAGTCATATCGTTTATTGCTGGCTTCAGTCTTGTCAGAATCTATCATAAAATCCCTACAGTGCAGAAGAAGGCCATTCAGCCCATCAAGTCTGCACCAACTCTCCAACAGAGCATCATACACAGGTCTTCCCCACATCCTTGTGACATAAGAACATAAGAAATAGGAACAGGAGTAGGCCATTTAGCCCCTCGAGCCTGCCCCGCCATTCAATAAGATCATGGCTGATCAGAAGTGGATCAGTTCCACTTACCCGCCTGATCCCTATAACCCCTAATTCCCTTACCGATCAGGAATCCATCTATCCGTGATTTAAACATATTCAACTAGGTAGCCTCCACCACTTCAGTGGGCAGAGAATTCCAGAGATTCACCACCCTCTGAGAGAAGAAGTTCCTCCTCAACTCTGTCTTAAACTGACCCCCCTTTATTTTGAGGCTGTGCCCTCTAGTTCCCTTTCTAAGAATCTTTCCACCTCTACCCTATCCAGCCCCTTCATTATCTTATAGGTCTCTATAAGATCCCCCCTCAGCCTTCTAAATTCCAACGAATACAAACCCAATCTGCTCAGTCTCTCCTTATAGTCAACGCCCCTCATCTCTGGTATCAACCTGGTGAACCTTCTCTGCACTCCCTCCAAGGCCAATATATGCTTCCGCAAATAAGGGGACCAATACTGCACACAGTATTCCATATGTGACCCCACATATTTATTCCACTAATCCCCCTAATTTACATATCTTTGGACACCAAGGGGCAATTTAGTATGGTCAATGAACCTAATCCAGTGTGGGAGGAAACCGGAGCACCCAGAGGAAACCCATGCAGATACGGGGAGAATGTGCAAACTGCACACAGACGCTGGAATCTTAACAGGTCAAAAGCTTCTCCTTCTTAAAATGTGCTTCTCTGAGTTATGATGAAACTGATGCAGTGCCACAGAAGCAGAGAGAGAGCAAATCATCTGCAGGAGGAGGCAGCCTGAATGAAAAAGACATAACTTTAAAAGTGGTTGAATATTTAAAAAAATATAGGCAAAATAAAACCTGGGGGGATTTAACTAACAATCGCCTTAACCAGAGCAGGGGAATCTAATGGATTAGAAGGACAATAGATTGCATTCAGTTGCTACAGCTCCCCCTTTTGGAAAAAGCCAAAACCAGTTCTATTTTTTTTTATAAGCCAGGGGAGAGCGCGAACGCAGTCCCCCACTACCACAAATTTTGCAGTCGAGTATCCCGCATTTGGGGACATCGCAGGCGTCAGCACACCCGAAGTGCAATGGGTTAGCCTCGTCCTGGGCGAACTACCTGCTTGATCATAGTTTCACCCCTGCCAGGTAAGTATGCTCAATACTCGCCGACGCTGCCAGCCAACACCAAACACTACATCCTACAGTCATACTTACTACGTGTCAAACTATAAATTGTCGCTTTGTTTAGAATGTTCTATATCATATCCCTTCAATCCTTCCATCTTATTTTGAGAAATGTTTTTAATGTTCTTATCTCTTCAGCAGAAGTTGATGCAACGTCCGCTGCCTTATTTGCATACTGCCCATAAAAGGAAATGAACAGCCTTCTGCTGCTTCAACCCAGGGACTGTTTTCCAGGAGAAAAAACCATTTCCTGTCTAACTTTGTTCCCGAAGGAAAGATTTAACTTTTCAGAAACTGCGTTGTGGGTGGGGTGGGGGTGGAGAGAGACATTGATGGGAGGGTTTGGAGTGGTGAAGATTTTGCTTGTTGGCTGCAGGGGAAGTTGCTGGGGCCATGAGGAGGTTATTGAGGGGTTTCTGAGGGCAATTCAGATTAATGTTCATGGTGGGGGGTTATTCAGGGTCACGGGATGGTCATGGGGATAGGGGTTATTGGGGATCACGGAATGGTCATGCGGGTTATTGGGGGTCAAGGGATGGTCATGGGGGTTATTGGGGGTCATGGGATGTCATGGGGATGGGGATGTTGGGGGGTCACAGGATGGTCATGGGAGAATGGGGTTATTGGGGGTCACGGAATGGTCATGGGGGTTATAGGGGGTCATGGGGATGGGGTTATTGGTGGTCATGGGATGGTCATGGGGGGATGGGATGTGTGAGGTGGACTCTGGCTCTAACTGACTGAAGGAATGCTGCCTGCAATATGGATACTATCTAACTTTTTTTTTGCAAATCATACTCTACTCATAGAACATTTGAAAGGAACATTTTACCTGGGCAGCACGATGGCACAGTGGTTAGCTCTGCTGCCTCACAACCATCGACGCCTCACAGCGCCAGGGTCCCAGGTTCAATTCAATTTCAAATTGTCAGAACTGGAAAGCGCAATCTTATCCACATTTTCTCCAGAGACCAAGATACATTCTGGCAACCTAGGTTTATAGATTTATCTCCCCCATGCTCACACCTAATACTTCACATTTTTACCACTAAACAAGGATCATAAACATAAACAACTGCCTGAACCATCTGTACCTCTGTGCCATTCACACATTCTGACCAGTCAATGGACACTTTCAGCACCTTCTCAGCCTTCTGTAATCCTCATTTACATTTCCTTTGTCCAATTACAGCTCTACCACACCTTCATAGTATAAATCTTGTCTGATTTTCTTTGCTCTGAGCTCTGATGAAGGTTCATCCAGATTGAAACGTTGGGTCTATTCTCTCCCAGTAAGAAGTCTCACAACACCAGGTTAAAGTCCAACAGGTTTATTTGGTAGCAAATACCATAAGCTTTCGGAGCGCTGCTCCTTCATCAGATGGAGTGGAAACGTGCTCTCAAACAGGGCACAGAGACACAACATCAAGTTACAGAATACTGATTAGAATGCGAATCCCGAAAGCCAGACAAGTCTTAAAGGTACAGACAATGTGGGTGGAGGGAGCATTAAACACAGGTTAAAGAGATGTGTATTGTCTCCAGACAGATGCAGACAATGTGGGTGGAGGGAGCATTAAACACAGGTTAAAGAGATGTGTATTATCTGTCTGGAGACAATACATATCTCTTTAACCTGTGTTTAATGCTCCCTCCACCCACACTGTCTGCACCTTTAAGACCTGGCTGGCTTTAGGGATTTGCATTCTAATCAGTATTCTGTAACTTGATGTTGTGTCTCTGTGCCCTGTTTGAGAGCACATTTCCACTCCATCTGATGAAGGAGCAGCGCTCCGAAAGCTTATGGTATTTGCTACCAAATAAACCTGTTGGACTTTAACCTGGTGTTGTGAGACTTCTTACTGTGTTCACCCCAGTCCAACGCCGGCACCTCCACAGCTATTCTCTCCCCACAGATGCTGTCAGACCCGCCGAGATATTCCAGCATTTTCTGTTTTTGTTTATTATAAGGATCATAAACAGTTTTCTTTACCTTCTAGTACAGCATCAGTTTTACATCCGTGCAGGAAATTACACTGTCCTGACTTTAGTGAACAAAGCCACAGAAGAATCAATGGTTGTTATATGTGGGGAGACCAAATGTAGTGATATTGTCATTGGACTAGTAATCCAGAAACCTAGACTAATGTTATAGGGCCCTGGGTCTGAATCCCACCATTTTTGAGTTCAATTAAAAAAATCAGGAATTAAATGTCTAATGGTGACCATGAAGACATTACTGAGAGTTGCAAATACCAGGTATCTGTGGACCTGTATGCCCAGATATCTCTGTATGTCAATGCTCTAAGGGTTCTGCCATACCTGAAGATAAGAGGACTCCCATTTAAGACAGAGGTCAGGAGGGATCCATTTCTGTCAGAGGACTGTTAGTATTTGGAGTTCTCTTCCATTGGAGGCTGGGCCATTGACTATATTCAAGGTGAGTTAGACAGATTTTGATTGACAAGGGAGTAAAGAGCTATGGGAAACAGACGGGAAAAAGTACCATTAAAAGGCCACAGTCAGATCAGCCATGGTCTCATTGAGTAGTGGACCAGGCTTGATGGGCCGAATGGCCTACTCCAACTTCTGTTTTTTATGTTCTTATTTACAACTTACGGATATTTTACCATAACACTGGGGACCATCTTCCTTCCAATGATAGGAATTCTGAGCTGAAATCATACTTTTATTCATTTAATGGGAAGATGTGGAATTATTGCAAAGTGAGTGATCACTAAAACTTACATCTTGGACTGTTCCATGAAATACAGTCACAAATGAAATCTGGATCTGTGTCCAGTCAATGGTGTGCAGTTTCACAGACAGCGGTGTTGAGATGTAGAGGTGCATTTTAGAATATTAAGCCTGTTATTAAGCCCACTTGGGGATAAAGGACATTAATCATTGTATCTGGTGTGCCAAGTTACAGTCAAAACAAAACTGCTGCCATAACCCCTTTTTTCGATGACCGATACTTGATTTTCAGCTGATAACACTCAACATTCTGGAGTTCGGCACGCGCACAAAACAGGCTAAAAAAAGGGGAAAGCTTTCAGTAATTTGGCGCTTGAATCTGGCAAAAATACCCCACCCTGCAGCACCCCAAAACAGCCTTACGCCACACCGTTCAACACTTTTCAGTCTTTTCTTCCCACTACTAAAGGACAGGAAATCTTTAATTCATCTCTCACTCAGGCTTCTCACTTCTGTTCTCCTGGCACGGTGGCACAGTGGCACAGTGGCACAGTGGTTAGCACTGCAGTCACACAGCACCAGGGTCCCGGGTTCGACTCCTGGCTTGGGCCACAGTCTGTGCGGAGTCTGCACGTTGTCTGCGTGGGTTCCCTCCGGGTGCTCCGGTTTCCTCCCACAGTCCGAAAGACGTGCTGGTTAGGTGCATTGGCCATGCTAAATTCTCCCTCAGTTTCCCGAACAGACACCGGAGTGTGGCAACTAGGGAATTTTCACAGTAACTTAATTGCGGTGTTAATGTAAGCCTACTTGTGACTAATAATAAATAAACTTTAACCCATTTTTATGTTAAATAAACTTTAACACCCTGCCATATACACACTCACACTGCTAGACCCGCCACTGCATTGTGGACAGGGTACTAGACACTACCTTCTTATATCATGGGATCCCAGAATTATTACGAAACAGAAGGAAGCCATTTGGGCCATTGTGGCTGCACCAGATCTCCCAATGTGCATCGTGAGTGTGGTACAGTAGCACAGTGGTTAGCACTGCTGCCTCACAGCTCCAGGGACCCAGGTTCATTCCTGGCTTGTGGAGTCTGCACATTCTCCCCGTGTCTGCGTGAGTTTCCTCCGGGTGCTCCAGTTTCCTCCCACAGTCTGAAAGACGTGCTGGTTAGGTGTATTGGCCATGTTAAGTTCTTCCTCAGTGTACCCGAACAGGCACAGGAGTGTGACGATTAAGGGATTTTCACAGTAACTTAATTGCAATGTTAATGTAAGCCTACTTGTGACACTAATAAATAAACTTTTAAACTTTTTTAAAACTTTAAACTTGATTTCGTGCCTTTTTCCCAAACCCCGGCACATTGTTTCTATTCAAATAATCATCTAATGTCCTCGTGAATGCCTCGATTGAACCTGCCTCCATCACACTCCCAGGCAGTGCATTCCAGACCCCGAACCACTCGCTGCGTGAAAAGGTTTTTTTCTTACATCACATTTGCAACGTACAAGGGTCACAAGTCTATGTTGATTGAATAAATCAAATTGTATTTTTGGTACGGAATACTCTCGGAGTGTAGTGATATTAATGGATTTTAATTGTATAATCACGTGCATGCTTGCATAGAAATCGAAAAAACAGTGGCCTTGATTATTACCAAATAGTTGTGTAACTATCCAGTTGGTCTCATTGGGAAATAAAAACAGAAAATGCCGGGAATACTCAGCAGGTCAGGAAACATCTGTGGAGAGAAACAGAGTTAACCTTTCAACTGACAAGCCTTCATCAGATTCATTCACATTTTTGGATTAGTTTTGAGTACCTTTTAATTTTAAAATAAAAGCCCGGGGTCTTGAGGAAGATGGTGGAGGAGGTGGTGCAGGCAGTTGTGGTAGATTACAGAAACTACTCGAAGAGGAACCTTGAGAGGGAACGTTAGGAAAATCATTCTAAAAGTTTGTCTTTTAAAATCTGTATTTAAAGCTGATGCGCGATTAATTCACATGGGAGGCTAGGACGTACCCGGGAATAAAGGCTTTTATTCACAACAAGAATAGAGCATACTGCTTAACAATACTATCCCAGACTAAGGGCTCTACTCCTGTAAGAAGGCGGAGCCAAACAGAGTGTACCAAAGAACAATGCTAACAGGTGGAACACCCCAACCCTAACCCCAACAGTAACAAGAGTAACATATGTACAAGTACCCATAGTGATAACCATCTATGGTTCGCCACAAAAGCCCACTGCAAAATTCACCTGTACTGAATTCTGTGAAAATCTGAAGGATTAAAACTAGAACTCTAGACATTCAGACAACACCGGTGGTACAGAATTAAACAAGGGTTCTTGTTACTAACTGTTTGTTTCTAATTAATTGCTCAAGCTAAGGAAGCCTAGAATATTTATATTTTGCTAATATGGTTTTCTATAGAAACATAGAAACCAGAAACAGGAGTAGGCCATTCAACCCTTCGAGCCTGCTCCGCTGATCATCAAATTCAATATCCTGATGTCCCCTTCCCCCCCATATCCCTTGATCCCTGGAGCCCATAGAGCTATATTTAATTTCTTGAAATCAGACAACATTTTGGCCTCAACTACTTTCTGTGGTAGTGAATTCCACACATTCACCACCCTCTGGGTGAAGAAATTTCTCCTCACCTCGGTTCTAAAAGGTTTATCCCTTATCCTTAAACTATGACCGCTAGTTCTGGACTCCCCCACCATTGGGAACACTCTTTCTGAATCTACCCTGTCTAATCCTGTTAGAATTTAATAAGTTTCTATGAGATTCCCCTCTCAATCTTCCAAACTCTAGTGAATATAATACTAACCGATTTAGTCTCTCCTGATATGACAGACCTGCCATCCCAGAATTAGCCTGATAAACCTTCCCTCTATAACAAGGACATCCTTCCTTAGATAAGGACACCAGAACTGCACACAATACTCCAGGTGTGGCCTCACCAATGCTCTGTACAATTGCAGCAAAACATCCCTATTCCTGAATTCTTATATTGATTGCTCTGGGAAACAGTGAGAGATAAACAACTTCCCAACATCCTGTCTTTTGTCACCCAGTTGGAATACAACAACATGCATTTATATGTGGGCAGGGATTTTCCAGTCCTTCCCGCCAGCCAGATCTTCCAGTCCTACCGAATGCAAGTTCCGCAGTGGCATGTTGCGAAGTTGGTGTTTGCAAAATTGTCTGTTTAAAAGGTAGTTTTTTCTGTACTTAGAGTTTTTTTTAAAAAAGGTGCAGGTACATATGCAGCACACAGACTGAAACAATTATATCAAGAGGCTGGGCAGTAGTGTTGCCAAGACGACAGGCTGTTTTTGAAGTTTGCCCAACCAGTTTGAACTAGGCATTTGAATAACAGCAGCCTATCAGATTTGAATTTGATGTTTTGGTAACCTGTAAGCCAATCCTATTGTGGGGATGCTGCTATGTCATCGGGAGTGTAACAGCCAGCTCCCAGCTTCAGTAACACAGCCAGCAACTATCTCTGCCACAGCTCACAGCTTCAGAGAGAGAGACACACACAGGCAGCAACTGCTTCGGCCAAGCTAATAGCTTTTAATTCAAAGTCTCATCTGAATAGAAAAGGTACCAAAAAGAAGCCAGAAGTTCCAGATAGAAGAAATCAACAAAGAGGACAGAAGATTCTGGAAGATAAAACCTGGTTGTATTTTGAGAGTGACTAAAAGTTCTATTTTTTTTAATAAGTGGGAATTTTGTTTATCTAAATAGCATTCCATTAGAATAGCATTTTATTTGATCTGTTAATAGTTTAGTTAACCTGTTCACTGTAAGTTAGATAAATAAAGTGTTACTTGTTGATTTTACAGAGAGAGTCTCAGGGAGTTATTTTGATTTAACCACGACAAGTTGCTGAAGAGCAGATTGTACTATTTCTCACACACACTTTTAACAGATTATGAGGTGAGGTACTCCTCTTTAAGTGGTTAAATGTTGGTTCTCAAAGAGGGGATCAACCCCCCCCCCCCCCTTCATAACAGGTGGGACAGGTGAACCACGCAAAACGACATAGACATTGACGGGACTGGAAGGTCCAGCTGGTGGACAATGAGGAGCCACCCCCACTCCCAGAAAACATGCTTGGGGAGGGGAGGGATTCCCAACTACTGTCTTTAACGCTTAAAAACCAGCAGGAAACTTGGTTCTGCTCCAAATCCCAAGTTCCATTTTAAAATATGCAAGACCAGTGTGGACTAGTACCAGTCGTTGCCCAAGTTTTGCAGTTCTTTTTTCTTCCTCACAAAACACTTTGCAGGAATGTTATCAAACTGAATTTGACATCAAGCCAAATAATGAGGTAGTCAGGCAGAAAGAGGGAGGTTATAGAGAGCATCCCAAAGAGAAAAAGCGAGGTAGAGAGGTTTAGGAAGGGACTTCCAGAGCTGAGGGCCTTGGCAACTGAAGGCATGGCTGCCAATGGTGGTGTGATTAAAATCAAGGATCCTCTAGAGGGCAGAATCGGAGAAAGGCAGATATCTCACTAGGTTCTGGGCCGGAGGAGACGACAGAGTTGGGGGAATGGCAGGGCCTCATTTGAAAATAAGGACAATAATTTTTAAATCATTTTGCAGCTTAACCAACCGGAAGTTGTTTCAATCATGATCAAGAATGAATTGGATTTGAAGTGAGTTAGGACATGAACAGCAGAGGATCTCAAGCTTATGGAGGATAGAACTTGGGAAACTCACCAGTGATGCATCGGAATGTCACATCTACAGGTAACAAAGGCATGTGTGGCAGGTGATAATTGCAGGGCTGCCCAAATCTCAAAGGGAAACTTGGACACGCTATCACAACAATTTGCAATTTGTATTTTTTATACGAGATATCTGTACTGAGGTCAAGAGCAAGAAGTTCAAACCACTTTTGGAGATTTTAAATATTAAATTTAAACATTTATTTTAAAAAAGAAAACTGAACCACACAAGATTACATTTACACAGTTAACATTCCTCAAAAGATTTCAGTTAAGCCCAGAGCAAAATACCCCTTTTGGGCAACAGTCCTTATGGATTAAATTCCAGTAAGATTACCACAAACATCCACTGTTACGACAAGGGAAGTTTTTGATGGATTTCTCCCTGTCTCACTCAGTACTGGAAAACCAAAGCTTGTATCAAAACTTTGCAGCCACATCATCTGAGGGTGACTTTCTCCATGGGTCTGTTTCAGCACACATGCTCCTGAGGATCTAATGGGCACACCTATCTGTACAGCCTCCAATCTCTCTTTAAATAGGTTTCTCCGCTTTCATTTTTAACATCCCTATGGAAGAGGAAGAGAATAGCTAAAGTAAATGTTCCTCTAGAGGGCAATACTGGTGAGGTATTAATGAGGAACACAGAGATGGTGGAGGCACTAAACCAATATTTTGCCTCTGTCTTCACAATAGAGAATAATGAAGATTTTCCAAAAACTGTCATTAATGCAGAGGAACTTAGTGCAATAACCATCACTGGGGAGAAGGTATTGAACAAACTGATGAGATTAAAGGCAGATAAGTCTCCAGGACCTGATGGCCTGCACCCTAGGGTATTATAGAAGGTGGCAGCAGAGATAGTGGATGCATTGTTTATGATATTTCAAAATTCCTTGGATTCTGGTGAGGTCCTGGTGGATCGGAAACATGCTAATGTGACGGCCCTATTCAAAAAGGGAGAGAGGCAAAAATGAGGAAACAATAGGCCAGTTAGCTTGACCTCTGTGGTGGGGAAATTGCTGGAATCAATCATTAAGAAGGAGAAGACTGAGCATTTGGAAAGACAAAGCTCAATCTACCATTGTCAGCACAGTTTTATGAAGGGTAAGTCATGCTTGACAAACTTGCTTGAGTTCTTTGAGGACATAACCAGCAAGATAGATGATGGGGAACCCGTGGATGTGGTACATCGAGACTTCCAGAAGGTGTTTGACAAGGTGCTGCATAAAAGACTGATCCAGAAGGTGAGATCGCGGGGGATTGCACGTAGAGTACTAGATTGGATTGAGGATTGGCTGACTGACAGAAAGCAAAGGGTCAGGATAAATTTGCCAGTCCGTCTCCGGCTGGCAAAATATAACGAGCGGGGTGCCGCAGGGGTCAATCCTTGGACCTCAACTGTTTACAATTTATATAAATGATCTGCAAGCCAGAACAGAGTATAACAATGCAAAATTTGTGGATGGTACTAAAATAGATGGGAAGGCAGGTGGTGAAGAGCAGATAAAGATTTTACAGATGGATATAGATAGGCTAGGAGAATGGGCCAAAATTTGGCAGATGGCGATTAATGTGGGTAAGTGTGAGGTTACTCAGTTTGGCAGAAAAAAATAGAAAGGCAAATTATTAGTTAAATGGAAAGCAGATTCAAAATGTGTCCGGGCAGAGGGATCTGGGTGTCTATGATCATGAATCTCAGAAAGTCAGTATGCAGGTGCAGCATGTGATAAACAAAAGGCACATGGAATGTTGGCATTTATTGCAAAGGGACTGGAGCATAAAAGTAGAGAAGTGTTGTTGCAATTGAATAGGGTGTTGATGAGACCACATCTGGAGTATTGGGTCCAATTTTGATCTCCTTGTTTGAGGAAGGGTGTGGTGGCATTGGAGGCAGTTCAGAGGAGGTTCACCAGATTTCCTCGAATGAAAGGTTGATGTATGAGGAGAGATTAAACAGTGTGGTCTTGTACTTGCTGGAACTTAAAAGGATGAGGGGGGATCTGATCGAGGTATATAACATTTTATAAAGGGATTGATAAAGTAAATGTAGACCAAATGTTTCCTCGTGTGGGGCAATCCAGAACAAGAGGTCACAGGTATAGGTTGAGAGGCGGTAAATTTAAAACTGAGATGAGGAGGAACTACTTCTCGCAGAGGGTGGTGAACCTGCTGCCCCAGAGCGCGGTGGAGTCTGGATCATTGAATGGTTTCAAGAAGGAGATAGATATATTTCTAATTTTTAAAATGGGTTAAAGGGATATAGGGAGCAGGTGGGAGGTGGATTTGAGAGCAGGGAGCGATCAGCCATGATCTGATTGAATGGCGGAGCAGGCTCGAAGGGCTGAATTTGCCGACTTCTGCTCCTAATTCCTGTGTTCCTATGAAGTCCTATTCTCAGAATATACAGATCTTTTATATTACTTTCATGGCTATTACTTTCAGGTAAAATCAAACTTTATTCTTTATTTTATTCATTTAATGATCTTTGCTAATTGTACATTTTTCTTTTGAAAAACAATGGTTAAACTTCAAATCCCTTATCTTCCGAATGCAAATTTACACACACACACACACGCTCAGACACACACACACACACACACACACACACACACACACACACACACACACACACACACACACACACACACACACAGTAACGGGGAGCTGGCGGCCTGACCTTGCTGGAATAAAGGGAAGCCATTGTGACCCCTCAGGAAGTCAGTGGTAAAGAGGGGATGTACCAGCCTTGCTCCCTGACACTGCCCAATGGGCAAAGTGGCAATGCCTGGGGGCACCTTGGCACTGCCCACCAGGCATCGGGCAGTACCAAGGGAGTGGGGCCAGAGAGGGCAGGGCCTATGGGGGAAGGGCTCTCGGGGGGGAAATCAATGGGGGTACAGGCATCCCGCTGCCACACTGTATTCGGCAGTGACAGAGAGAAGGAGGCCAGCGATCGGGGCTGGCCATCAGGGGGGAGGTGTGGGGGCTGCGGGGGGGGCTGGTCAAGGCTGCTGATGTTGGGTTGGGTTGGGTGGGGTGGTGGGGTGTGGGAGGGATCACACGGCCAACTGTCGGGGCACTGCGCGTGTGCCGGCTTTCGCTCTGACACATCAACGCATGCGCAGTGGCTCACTCAGTGCTATGCTGCCGGCCTCCTGAGTGGGAAGAGCTAGGAATGCCCCGTCCCTAACTTTTTAATGATATTCATGCGAGTGCACAAAGTGAGGGAGATTCCGCTTTTATGCAAATTGGACACTTCAAATTTCTTTGGGAGAATCCCACCCGTTGTTTCCAGCACTGAATCAATGGACCTCGTTCAGGTGAGATGTCTCTGGCACCCAATTTGATATGCACGTGTCAATATCTTGTTGTCATATTGTTCATACGATGGTAGTTACCTGGGTCGTCTGCTATGGTGGTCTCCCATTAACTGAGTTTTCTGATGGCAATGATCTCATGTCATTGGGATGATAGTGCGATATCCTTAAATAGTATTGACTTGGTTTCGATATTGACATGCTTTGATTATTAACCCCTCACTGTACAGCCGGCATGGCTGTGTTGGGGTTTGGTCTGTTTATTTGCACTGTAAGTAGTCTCACAACACCAGGTTAAAGTCCAACAGGTTTATTTGCTAGCACGAGCTTTCGGAGTGTTGCCCCTTCATCAGGTGATCATTTTAACCTGGTGTTAACAAAGAACAAAGAAAATTACAGCACAGGAACAGGCCCTTCGGCCCTCCAAGCCTGCACTGTCCATGCTGCCCGACTTAACTAAAACCCCCTACCCTTCCGGGGACCATATCCCTCTATTCCCATCCTATTCATGTACTTGTCAAGATGCCCCTTAAAAGTCACTACCATAGCCGCTTCCACTACCTCCCCCAGCAACGAGTTCCAGGCACCCACTACACTCTGTGTACAAAATCTGCCTCATACATCTCCTTTAAACCTTGCCCCTCGCACCTTCAACCTATGCCCCCTAGTAATTGACTCTTCCACCCTGGGAAAAAGCTTCTGACTATCCACTCTGTCCATGCCTCTCATAATCTTGTAGACTTCTATCAGGTCTCCCCTCAACCTCCGTCGCTCCAGTCAGAACAAACCAAGTTTCTCCAACCTCTCCTCAAAGCTAATGCCCTCCATACCATGCAACATCCTGGTAAATCTTTTCTGTACCCTCTCCAAAGCCTCCACATCCTCCTGGTAGTGTGGCGACCAGAATTGAACACTATATTCCAAGTGCGGCCTAACTAAGGTTCTATAAAGCTGCAATATGACTTGCCAATTCTTAAACTCAATACCTCGGCCGATGAAGGCAAGCATGCCGTATGTCTCCTTGACTACCTTCGCTACCTGCATTGCCACTTTCATAGAGTCATAGAGGTTTACAGCATGGAAACAGGCCCTTCGGCCCAACTTGTCCATGCCGCCCTTTCTTCTTTAAAACCCCTAAGCTAATCCCAATTACCCACATTTGGCCCATATCCCTTTATACCCATCGTACCTATGTAACTGTCTAAATGCTTTTTTAAAGACAAAATTGTACCTGCCTCTACTACTACCTCTGGAAACTTGTTCCAGACACTCACCATCCTCTGTGTGAACAAATTGCCCCTCTGGACACTTTTGTATCTCTCCCCTCTCACCTTAAATCTATGCCCTCTAGTTTTAGACTCCCCTACCTTTGGGAAATGATGTTGACTATCTAGCTGATCTGTGCCTCTCATTATTTTATAGACCTCTATAAGGTCACCCGTCAGTCTCCTAAACTCCAGAGAAAAAAGTCCCAGTCTATCCAGCCTCTCCTTATAACTCAATCCATCAAGTCCCGGTAGCAACCTAGTAAATCGTTTCTGCACTCTTTCTAGTTCAATAATATCCTTTCTATAATAGGGTGACCAGAATTGCACACAGTATTCCAAGTGTGGCTTTATCAATGTCTTGTACAACTTCAACAAGACATCCCAACCCCTTTCAGTGACCTGTGTACCTGTACGACCAGATCCCTTTGCCTATCAATACTCTTAAGGGTTCTGCCATTTACTGTATATTTCCTATCTGTATTAGACCTTCCAAAATGCATTACCTCATATTTGTCCAGATTAAACTCCATCTGCCATCTCTCCGCCCAAGTTTCCAACTGATCTATATCCTGTTGTATCCTCTGATGGTCCTCATTGCTATCCGCAAATCCACCAACATTTGTGTCAACCACAAACTTACTAATCAATCCAGTTACATTTCCCACCAAATCATTTATATATATTACAAACAGCAAAGGTCCCAGCACTGATCCCTGAGGAAAATCACTTGCCACAGCCCTCCATTCAGAAACACATCCTTCCACTGCTACCCTCTGTCTTCTTTGACCGATGCTGGCGTTGGACTGGGGTAAACACAGTAAGAAGTTTAACAACACCAGGTTAAAGTCCAACAGGTTTATTTGGTAGCAAAAGCCACACAAGCTTTCGGAGCTCCAAGCCCCTTCTTCAGGCTTGGGGCTTGGAGCTCCAAAAGCTTGTGTGGCTTTTGCTACAAAATAAACCTGTTGGACTTTAACCTGGTGCTGTTAAACTTCTTACTACCTTCTTTGACCGAGACAGTTTTGTATCCACCTTGCCAGCTCACCTCTGATCCCATGCAACTTCACCTTCTGCACCAGTCTGCCATGAGGGACCTTGTCAAAGGCCTTACTGAAGTCCATGTAGACAACATCCACTGCCCTACCCTCATCAATCATCTTCGTCACTTCCTCCCAGTAGTTGTGAGACTACTTACTGTACTTACTGTACCTACCCCAGTCCAACGTCGACAACTCCACATCATGTTTATTTACAGTACTCATGTCCAAGGATTTTGAGGTTTTTATAAAAGTTCAGTTGGAGGGGATTCCAATCTTACATCGCACACACGCCTGTTTCACAGTCTAGCACAGTGATATGGGGAAAATATTAAAAACCGTGATATTTCATCACACATGTAATGGGATTACAGCAGCAGGAGTGCTGAAGCAGGGTGGAGTCTGATGATGTTACAGGAGGTGGAAATAGCCGGTCTTTGCACTGGCATATATGTTCAGAAGCAAATCCCAAGGTTAAACTGGCACCAATGTTGTGGGAACTCTGGTTCAGCCTAAAAATGGCCTGGGATAGAATCTGCTCGGTCATATCGTTTATTGCTGGCTTCAGTCTTGTCAGAATCTATCATAAAACCACTACAGTGCAGAAGAAGGCCATTCAGCCCATCAAGTCTGCACCGACTCTCCAACAGAGCATCATACACAGGTCCTCCCCACCCTGCCCCTATCCTTGTGACATAAGAAATAGGAGCAGGAGTAGGCCATTTAGCCCCTCAAGCCTGCCCCGCCATTCAATAAGATCATGGCTGATCTGAAGTGGATCAGTTCCACCCTGGATCTTACCCGCCTGATCCCTATAACCCCTAATTCCCTTACCGATCAGGAATCCATCTATCCGTGATTTAAACATATTCAGCGAGGTAGCCTCCACCACTTCAGTGGGCAGAGAATTCCAGAGATTCACCTTCTGAGAGAAGAAGTTCCTCCTCAACTCTGTCCTAAACTGACCCCCCTTTATTTTGAGGCTGCGCCCTCTAGTTCCCTTTCTAAGTGGAAAGAATCTTTCCACCTCTACCCTATCCAGCCCCTTCATTATCCTATAGGTCTCTATAAGATCCCCCCTCAGCCTTCTAAATTCCAACGAATACAAACCCAATCTGCTGTCTCTCCTCATAGTCAACACCCCTCATCTCTGGTATCAACCTGGTGAACCTTCTCTGCACTCCCTCCAAGGCCAATATATCCTTCCGCAAATAAGGGGACCAATACTGCGCACAGTATTCCACATGTGACCCCACATATTTATTCCACTAATCCCCCTAATTTACATATCTTTGGACACCAAGGGGCAATTTAGTATGGTCAATGAACCTAATCCAGTGTGGGAGGAAACCGGAGCTCCCAGAGGAAACCCATGCAGATACGGAGAGAATGTGCAAACTGCACACAGACGCTGGAATCTTAAAAGGTCAAAAGCTTCTCCTTCTTAAAATGTGCTTCTCTGAGTTATGATGAAACTGATGCAATCCCACAGAAGCAGAGAGAGAGCAAATCATCTGCAGGAGGAGACAGCCTGAATGAAAAAGACATAACTTTAAAAGTGGTTGAATATTTACAAAATAAAGGCAAAAAAAACCTGGAGGGATTTAACTAACAATCGCTTTAACCAGAGCAGGGGAATCTATTGGATTAGAAGGATAATGCACTTGCCACAGCTCCCCCTCTAGGAAAAATGCAGATCCACTTCTATTTTTGTTTATAAGCCAGGGGAGAGCGCGAACGCAGTCCCCCACTACCACAAATTTTGCAGTCGAGTATCCCGCATTTGGGGACATCGCAGGCGTCAGCACACCCGAAGTGCAATGGGTTAGCCTCGTCCTGGGCGAACTACCTGCTTGATCATAGTTTCACCCCTGCCAGGTAAGTATGCTCAATACTCGCCGACGCTGCCAGCCAACACCAAACACTACATCCTACAGTCATACTTACTACGTGTCAAACTATAAATTGTCGCTTTGTTTAGAATGTTCCCGATCATATTCCTTCAATCCTTCCATCTTATTTTGAGAAATGTTTTTAATGTTCTTATCTCTTCAGCAGAAGTTGATGCAACGTCCGCTGCCTTATTTGCATACTGCCCATAAAAGGAAATGAACAGCCTTCTGCTGCTTCAACCCAGGGACTGTTTTCCAGGAGAAAAAACCATTTCCTGTCTAACTTTGTTCCCGAAGGAAAGATTTAACTTTTCAGAAACTGCGTGGGTGGGGTGGGGTGGGGGTGCAGAGAGAGATTGAGGGTTTGGAGTGGTGAAGAGGTTGCTTGTTGGCTGCAGGGGAAGTTGCTGGGGCCATGAGGAGGTTATTGAGGGGTTTCTGAGGGCAATTCAGATTAATGTTCATGGTGGGGGGTTATTCAGGGTCACGGGATGGTCATGGGGATAGGGGTTATTGCGGATCACGGAATGGTCATGTGGGTTATTGGGGGTCATGGGATGGTCATGGGGGTTATTGGGGGTCATGGGATGTCATGGGGATGGGGATGTTGGGGGGTCACAGGATGGTCATGGGAGAATGGGGTTATTGGGGGTCACGGAATGGTCATGGGGGTTATCGGGGGTCATGGGATGATCATGGTGATGGGGTTATTGGGGGTCATGGGATGGTCATGGGGGGATGGGATGTGTGAGGTGGACTCTGGCTCTAACTGACTGAGGGAATGCTGCCTGCAATATGGATACTATCTAACTTTTTTTTTGCAAATCATACTCTATTCATAGAATATTTAAAAGAAACATTTTACCTGTGCAGCACGATGGCACAGTGGTTAGCTCTGCTGCCTCACAACCATCGACGCCTCACAGCGCCAGGGTCCCAGGTTCAATTCAATTTCAAATTGTCAGAACTGGAAAGCGCAATCTTATCCACATTTTCTCCAGAGACCAAGATGCATTCTGGCAACCTAGATTTATAGATTTATCTCCCCCATGCTCATACCTAATACTTCACATTTTTACCACTAAACAAGGATCATAAACATAAACAACTGCCTGAACCATCTGTACCTCTGTGCCATTCACACATTCTGATCAGTTAATGGACACTTTCAGCACCTTCTCAGCCTTCTGTAATCCTCATTTACATTTCCTTTGTCCAATTACAGCTCTACCACACTTTCATAGTATAAATCTTGTCTGATTTTCTTTGCTCTGAGCTCTAATGAAGGGTCATCCAGATTGAAACGTTAGGTCTATTCTCTCCCCACAGATGCTGTCAGACCCGCCGAGATATTCCAGCATTTTCTGTTTTTGTTTATTATAAGGATCGTAAACAGTTTTCTTTACCTTCAAGTGCAGCATCAGTTTTACATCCGTGCAGGAAATTACACTGTCCTGACTTTAGTGAACAAAGCCACAGAAGAATCAATGGTTGTTATATGTGAGGAGACCAAATGTAGTGATATTGTCATTGGACTAGTAATCCAGAAACCTAGACTAATGTTATGGGGCCCTGGGTCTGAATCCCACCATATTTGAGTTCAATAAAAAAAATCAGTAATTAAAAGTCTAATGGCGACCATGAAGCCATTACTGATAGTTGCAAATACCCATCAGGTTCATTAATGTCCTTTATGGAAAATAATCTCCCCTCCTGACTACCTGTGACTCCAGAGCCACAGCAATGTGGTTGACTCTTAAATGCCTTCAGGGCTGGGCAATAAATGCTGGCCAGTCAGCGACGCCCATGTCTCATGAATTAATGAATTTTTAAAAATGGATTCATTGTATGTCTAATTGATCTATAGGTAACTTCATGAAAGCAGACACTTATCAATGTGTTTTTGCTGGGACAATTGCTTTCCTCTATACATTTTTGTTGCATCTGTCAGTGGTGGTATATATCAATTATACAAAGTCTGTACAAAATGCATATCAACACGTAAAAGTTACAAAATCAAAGATGGTTACATAGTGTGAAATGAAGTGACTTTAACATCACAAATTAAACTGCACAGGGTTGAATGTTTTAATAAATGTTCATCTTTGCACAATCGGACTTTGAATTTAGAGAATGGACCGATAATTATAATTGTAAGGGAGGTGGATAGTTCGGTACCAGTCATCTGTGATGTCTTATATCACTGCCTTCAGGCCGTATGTTCCTTCTCCCTTGTCGGAGGTGTGATGTTGAGACAATATCCCTAATGGATATTCGTGAACCAGATGGGTTTTTATGGCAATTGACAATGGTTTCATGGTCATCCATATTATTCCAGATTATTTTAACTGAATTCAAATTCTACCATGTACTGTGGTGGGATTAGAACCCAGGTCCCTAAGGCATTACACTGGGTCCCTGGATTACTAGTCCGGTGACAATACCACTATGCCACAGCCTCCCCACGTGATCCCAGACATTGCATGCTACCTCATCTCAAGGAAAAGCAAACATGAAAACTACACCATATTGGTACTTTGTAAACTCCTCTATTAGTTGTAAGGTTAAAATTAATTTTATCACTTTATCAAAAGAGCTGCTGAGATTTTCCAGCATTTTCTCTTTTGGTTTACCACTCTATCCTTTGTTTTAAAAGTAACGCACGCCAAATAAAAGGTAAAGTCACCATTGTTCTACATGACCACAGGCTGCTCCCACCGTTGAGTGGGAGAGCTGACTGGTGGTGATTTAACCTGAGGGTCACCATGCAGTTGAAGTCACTGTCCCGAATGACTGGCCTAGAAGGGGTCGGCAGTACTGGAAGGACTGCCAGCTGCTTGCCATTCTGGGACAGGGCATACACATTAATTAACCAGAATGGATCATTCTTGTACAGTACATCTGCAACAAGGAGATGCCCGCCCACCACCACCTTAACTTTGGAGATGGTGAAGTTGCTGCCTCGCAGCAGAATACCCAGGCCTGAGGAACAGCAAGTCATATCCTCCTGACCAGATTAATGGTCCCTGGTTCTACCAACGTGACCATTGCCTGTCGAAGCTGAGGTGCGGCATCACATCGCACTCTCCTGCAGAAACAGCAGGTCGGCTTTGTCCTTGGCAAGATAATCCAAAGTAGCCACACATTGCATAGTGGGTTTGACATTGTGGGGGCGGCACGGTGGCACAGTGGTTAGCACTGCTGCCTCACAGCGCCAGGGACCTGGGTTCGATTCATGGCCTCGGGTCACTGTCTGTGTGGAGTTTGTACGTTCTCCCCGTGTCTGCGTGGGTTTCCTCCGGGTGCTCCAGTTTCATCCCACAGTCCAAAAGACATGCTGGTTAGGTGCATTGGCCATGCTAAATTCTCCCTCAGTGTACCTGAACAGGCACCGGAGTGTGGCAACTAGGGAATTTTCACAGTAACTCCATTGCAGTGTTAATGTAAGCCTACTTGTGACTAATAAATAAACTTAAAAAAAATAGACACGACACACTTTAATGGAAGTGCTCTTTATTCCCCAAAGAATTCTGCTCATCCAGTACTGGATGTTGGATAAACGGTTTGGAAAATGACATGGTGGGAGAAATCAAGTTGGGTGGCTATGAGCTGAATGTCACCAGTGTTTTCGGGTGATGTCACCACCTCGAATGGTTTGTGCCGAGTATTTGTCGATACTGAAGGGCATTTTAAATTGAATGTGTGTGAGAAATAGAATTGCGTTGTTTCACAATTACAAGCAGGGCGAGGAGAGCGAATCTTAACTTTTTGTAACGTAAGTATAGAATTTTGTAATTTTGATAGCAATATAGAAATCACCCCAAAAGAATGTTTGGAAAAGGTCTTCAGAATAAGCCAAAGGAAAAGGTTTTAAAAGACATTATTCAGAAGGTTGAGAAAATTTAGCTTGCTAAGTTATAGAGTCATAGAGGTTTACAGCATGGAAACAGGCCCTTCGACCCAACTTGTCCATGCCGCTTTTTTTTAAAAACCCCTAAGCTAATCCCAATTGCCCGCATTTGGCCCATATCCCTCTATACCCATCGTACCCATGTAACTATCTAAATGCTTTTTAAAAGATAAGATTGTACCCGCCTCCACTACTACCTCTGGCAGTTTGTTCCAGACACTCCCCACCCTCTGTGTGAAAGAATTGCCCCCCTGGACACTTTTGTATCTCTCCCCTCTCACCTTAAACCTATGCCCTCTAGTTTTAGACTCCCCTACCTTTGGGAAAAGATATTGACTATCTACCTTGTCTATGCTCCTCATTATTTTATAGACCTCTATAAGGTCACCCCTCAGCCTCCTACGCTCCAGAGAAAAAAGTCCCAGTCTATCCAGCCTCTCCTTATAACTCAAACCATCAAGTCCCGGTAGCATCCTAGTAAATCGTTTCTGCACTCTTTCTAGTTTAATAATATCCTTTCTATAATAGGGTGACCAGAATTGCACACAGTATTCCAAGTGTGGCCTTACCAATGTCTTGTACAACTTTAACAAGACGTCCCAACTCCTGTATTCAATGTTCTGACGGATGAAACCAAGCATGCCGAATGCCTTCTTCACGACTCTGTCCACCTGTGACTCCACTTTCAAGGAGCTATGAACACGTACCCCTAGATCTCTATGTTCTGTAACTCTCCCGAATGCCCTACCATTAACTGAGTAAGTCCCGCCCTGGTTCAATCCACCAAAATGCATCACCTCGCATTTGTCTAAATTAAGCTCCATCTGCCATTCGTATATTGTTATAATATACTTGACTCAATGTCCAAGACTGAGAAGAGAGGGAGAAAAAATTACGACGAGTTCAGGTCTACATAACAATAGACACACAAGGTTAACTATATCAGGGAAAAAGAGAACCCAGAAAGAGAGGAATACTAAATTAATCTACAAATAACTCAGAGTTGAACCCAAGTATTTCAAAATATGGAGTTTAATTTAGATAAATGTGGGGTGATGCATTTTGGTAGATTGAATTGGGGCAGGGCCTACTCAGTTAATGGTAGGGCGTTGGGGAGAGTTATAGAACAAAGAGATCTAGGAGTACAGGTTCATAGCTCCTTGACAGTGGACTCACAGGTGGACAAGGTGGTGAAGAAGGCATTCAGCATGCTTGGTTTCATTGGTCAGAACATTGAATACAGGAATTGGAGCGTCTTGTTGAAGTTGTACTAGACATTGGTAAGGCCACACTTGGAATACTGTGTACTGTTCTGGTCACCCTATTATAGAAAGGATATTATTAAACTAGAAAGAATGCAGAAAAGATTTACTAGGATGCTACCGGGACTAGATGGTTTGAGGAGAGGTCGGATAGACTGGGACTTTTTTCCTTGGAGCGTAGGAGGCTTAGCGGTGATCTTATAGAGGTCTATAAAATTATGAGGAGCACAGATAAAGTAGATAGTCAACCTCTTTTTCCAAAGGTAGGGGACGGCATAGGCTTAAGGTGAGAGGGGAGAGATACAAAAGGGTCCAGAGGGGCAATTTTTTCATTCAGAGGGTGGTGAGTGTCTGGAACGAGCTGCCAAAGGCAGTAGTAGAGGGTACAGTTTTATCATTTAAAAAGCATTTAGACAGTTATGTGGGTAAGATGGATATAGAGGGATATGGGCCAAATGCAGGCAATTAGGACTAGCTTAGAGGTAAAAACTGGGCGGCATGGACAAGTTGGGCCGAAGAAGGACTTTGGGGTCCGGGTCCATAGGACTCTAAAATCGGCCCCGCAGGTGGAGGAGGTGGCTAAGAAGGCGTATAGTGTGCTGGCCTTTATCAATCGAGGGATTGAGTTTAGGAGTCCGGGGATAATGATGCAGCTATATAAGACCCTCGTCAGACCTCACTTGGAGTACTGTGCTCAGTTCTGGTCACCTCATTACAGGAAGGATGTGGAAAAGATTGAAAGGGTGCAGAGGCGATTTACAAGGATGTTGCCTGGATTGAGTGGCATGCCTTATGAGGATAGGCTGAGGGAGCTCGGTCTTTTCTCCTTGGAGAGACGTAGGATGAGAGGAGACCTAATAGAGGTATATAAGATGTTGAGAGGCATAGATCGGGTGGACTCTCAGAGGCTTTTTCTCAGGGTGGAAATGGCTGCTACGAGAGGACACAGGTTTAAGGTGCTGGGGGGGTAGGTACAGGGGAAATGTTAGGGGGAAATTTTTCACACAGAGGGTGGTGGGCGAGTGGAATCGGCTGCCGTCAGTGGTGGTGGAGGCAAACTCAATAGGGTCTATTAAGAGACTCCTGGATGAGTACATGGGACTTAATAGGATGGAGGGTTATAGGTAGGCCTAAAAGGTAGGGATATGTTCGGCACAACTTGTGGGGCCGAAGGGCCTGTTTTGTGCTATAGTTTTTCTATGTTTCTAAGGGCCTCTTTCCATGTTGTAATCCTCTATGAATCCATGAATCTCTAAAAAAGAAAGATAAATCTGCCCAAATCTATTAAACCTGGCAGAGAAGGTCAAGGGTGTGGTCACTTATCACTAAAATGGACTTAAAATGTACCAGACATACTGGTTATTCAAACCTGAGTGCTGTGAAAAGGATCCACTTATAACGCAGTCTTGAAAACTGGGCCTCAGTCTTGGACATTGGCTAGAACTTAATCTTTGGTGAAATCGAACCCAACTGATGCTGAGTTAATATTGTGCATGTTATTTTGTTTGAGGCTGCAAAAAATAAAACTGACAACTACAGCTATCAAGTAGTCTGAGACAAGAGAGAACAGTTATGAGTTCAGGTCTACATAACAATATTTGATTTGATTTATTATTGTCACATGTATTAGGATACAGTGAAAAGTTTTGTTTATTGCTGACAAAGCGTACCATTCATAGAGAAGGAAACGAGAGAAAGCTTTGACAAAGGGTCGTCTGGACTCGAAACGTCAGCTCTTTTCTCTCCTTACAGATGCTGCCAGACCTTCTGAGATTTTCCAGCATTTTCCCTTTTGGTCAATGGATGGTTTGCGTGATGTATCGGGCTACATTCACGACTTTTTGTAGTTTCTTGTGGTCTTGAGCAGAGCTGGAGCCATACCAATAGGCACACAAGGTTGACTATCAAGGAAAAAGCGAACCTAGAATGAGAGGAATACTACAAACGAAAACAGAAATATTATGACAGTAATAACCATGCTTGACGCCAATGGTTTTGTCACGATTATTTTTTAAACTTCATTATATATCATTTCCAATGCGATTGATTTATTCTGTCAAACTGTGAAAATAATCTGAGTTGGTTAATGGAACCACAGTTTGGAAGGAAGCTTCAGTTTTTGGCATTTAATTATTCTTAGACCTGACAATTCTTCAGCTATTTTCCATCCTCATTTCTGATTTGAATCCTGATGCTGGAAGAAACCCGAGCTGTTTGAGCCCGGGGTGTGCCGGTCAAGGAAGGTGCTCCGAGCCGTATGCTTTCTTGTGAAATGAACTTATCCAGACAAGAGTTGTTTTACTCCCCACTCGAGCCACACTGCATGTGAGTGCTTATTGCAGCAAAATGTCTGCTGCATTCCTCTCTTAATTCACAGTGACAATCTCCGCACTGGAAATGTTTGAGACGTACTGTCATGCGATTCATGGTTGTGAGACATTTCCTACTTTATATCAAAACCCCACAATATTCTTTCACAAGGCTACAGCTGGTCACGTGGACAGTTACTTGGCGCATCAGCCTGCAGTTTGGGTGGACTGCTCAGAGTGAAATGGAGTTCAGAGCCAAATAATCCAAATTTGGAGATTGAGTTTGTGAAGTGCATGAATTATCCCCCTGCTGGATTGCAAGTGCTTGTGCAAAGGACTTTTTCAGTTTTACATTACAACAGCCTTCAGGGGAGGAAATGGCCTCGTGGTACTATCGCTAGACTATTGATCCAGGAAACTCAGCTAATGTTCTGGGGACCCGGGTTCGAATCCCACCACAGCAGATGGTGGAATTTTAATTCAATAAATAAGATCTGAAATTAACAATCTACTGATGACCATGAAACCATTGTCGATTGCTGTAAAAACCCATCTGATTCACCAATGTCCTTTAGGGAAGGAAATCTGCTTCCTTACCTGCTCTGGTCTACATGCGACAAACAGAAATGTGGTTGACTCTCAACTGCCCTCCAAGGGTAGTTAGGGATGGGCAATAAATGCTGGCCAGCCAGCGACACCCATGTCTACGAATGAATAAAGAGAAACCTTGGTCTCAGTATGCCTCAGACCCAAGAAGCACTCTGAACAGAAAATGCAAGAGTGGGTCTAAATAATATTACAATTGCTCTGTTTCTTAATGAAAGGCAAATCTGTTCAGGTAATAATTATAACTAACCCTCTCCCATTCAGTCTGCAGGAACTATAGAATTGAAAGTTCAGCAAGAAAATTGCTGACTGGGAAATACTGGGCCCAAAGGTCAGAGTGTGCCAGGTTTTTGCAGTGTTCATTGTCAGACTCAAAATGAGAACTAGCCTTGGGCAGACAGCGGTAGAAGCGATAGAAGTGGGAGGATGCAATCCGTTTCAGGGTGCAGGACTTCTTCAATATGATTCCCTTTTAATCCACTCAACTGATTAATGACAGTATTACAAAGGAAAAAACTTGACTATTCCATCATGGGGTGTGGGTGTCTCTGGCTGGGCCAACATTTGTTACCCATCCCTAATTGCCCCTGAACTGGCTATACCATTTCAGAAGGCATTCAAGAGTCAACCACATTGCTGTGGCTCTGAAGTCACATGTAGACCAGACCAGGTCAGGACAGCAGATTTGTTCCCCTAAAGGGCATTAGTGAACCAGATGGGCTTTTCTGACAATGGTTTCATGGTTATCATTAGACTTTTAATTCCAGATTTTTATTGAATTCAAATTTCACCATCTGCTATGGTGGGATTTGAACCTGGGTCCCCAGGGCATTACACTCGGTCTCTGGAGTACTAGTCCAGCAAAAATGCCGCTAGGCCACCCACTGATAGGAAAAGACCAGCTGATCCATCAAGCCTGCTGTTTATTAGAGGATTGTGACTGGACACTGTGGTTGGTACTGTGGAGTGCTGGGAATCTATCTAACTCAGATATCAAACTGCTTTTTCGGCAACAGAAAGTTGGTGCAATTTCAACTTACAACATTTACCACGTCATCCGGGAGTCTGGTCCATACCAAATCGAATCTAGTTTCATTTCCCTGCCCTAGTAAAATAATTACTTGGTCATAAGACAATTGAAACATATTCTTCAGCTTCAATGAAGTGGAACTTCTTCCAAAAGGCATATGAAGACCACAACCAATCATAGGATACACAAATGTCCTGATCACAGAGGGGCCACCAGCTGGTAGTGGTGAGTTTGTGCTTAGCACTATATATCTGTTGACTGTCTTATAAAGCCCAGCATTTGTTATGTTTTCAACTATCACTTCTAATCCAAGGGGTGGCATGGTGGCACAGCGGTTAGCACTGCTGCCTCAAAGCGACAGGGACCCAGCTTCAATACCGGCCTCGGGTCACTGTCTGTGTGGAGTTTGCACGTTCTCCCTGTGTCTGCATGGGTTTCCTCCGGTTTCCTCCCACAATCCGAAGATGTGCAGGTTAGGTTGATTGGCCATGCTAAATATACCCCAGTGTCAGGGGGACTAGCAGGGTAAATATGAGGGGTTAAGGGAATAGGGCCTGGGTGGGATTGTGGTCGGTGCAGATTTGATGGGCTGAATTTCTATGAATAAGTTTCTATGAATGGCCTCCTTCTGCACTGTAAGGATTCTATGATTCAAGGCAAAATAAAGTATTTTGGAGAGAGGGGTGTGGTCTCTTAAGAAATTTGTCCAGAGACAAGCCCATGTGACCTGCTTGTTATGGAGACAAGAAACTCAAACCAAAACTGATTGAAAGTAAGGTGCAAGTTTTAATACCTCAACACAAAAGGGAGATAGCTAATCTTGCTGCATACACACTCCCAGGGTCAGCCAAGACAGAGAATTTTGGGGACAAAGACCAAAAGCAGATGTTGCTACGCTAGACAGAAGAGGTTCACCACCAAGCAGAATGCTGGTGAGGATGGATTCCCAGTTCAAAGAAACAAGACTTGTGGAAAGTGAAGACCAAGGAGTCACCAGAGGATGTCTTGCTATTGGAAGTCCATTTGAGTATGCTTGAGTTTCTGCTGAGAGACGGGTGTAATGTATAAAAAAAAGGCATGGGTTTCGGGTTGTGTTAAGTCTGAACCTTATATCCATTGCCTACTGACTAATGTTTAATTGATGTTGATTTTAGTTTGTTTGTTTCAGTAACAGTCATAAAATGTGAAATCCTGTCAAGGGAATCTTTGCATTGGTCATTGAGAAATACATATCTTTTTAAAAGTTGTTGGTCTTTACAGGTATCATAACAAACTGGACCAAATTCTACACACTCCCAGGCATTATTAAACAAAGGAATATGGAGTTTTATTTTCAGCAAATCCATTGTGCTTCAATTATTATGAATTGGAGCTATCCCTATCGACTCTGTTGATTGGTGGGTGTTGCATCCAAGTTAGTCCCAATGCACACATATCACAGCACTGGTTGCTTTTATTTTTGTTAAATGTGTTCAGATTTGGACAATGCAAGAGCCAGATCCCAGCAGGTGTGTTGGCCAAATGGTGTAGTTACTAGACAGAGGTAGGATTGGGCTAAGGGTTAGAGTTGACCCCCTGAAGAGCTTGTTGGCACACTCTGTCTAGGCCCACTCATGAAAAATGAGCAAGCTATGTTACCCATGTAGCCAATGTACCATTCCCATGAGTGCTTTGATTTGATTTGATTTATTATTGTCACATGCATTGGGATATAGTGAAAAGTATTATTTCTTGCATGCTGTACAGATAAAACATACTGTTCATAGAGACAGGAGAAGGAAAGGAGAGGGTGCAGAATAGTGCTGCAGTTATACATAGGGTGAAGAGAAAGATTAATATATGATAGGTCCATTCAAAAGTCTGATGACAGCAGGGAAGAAGCTGTTCTTGAGTTGGTTAGTACATGATCTCAGACTTTTGTTTCTTTCTCCCAGCAGAAGAAGGTGGAAGAGAGTATATCCAGGGTGCGTGGGGTCCTTGATGATGCTGGCTGCTTTTCCCAGGCAGCGGGACGTGTAGACGGAGTCGATGGATGGGAGGCTGGTTTGTGAGATGGACTGGGCTTCGTTCACAACCATTTGTAATTTCTTGTGGTCTTGGTAGAGCAGGAGCCATACCAAGCTGTGATACAACCAGAAAGAATACTGTCTATTGTGAAATTGGTGAGAGGCATCGTGGACATCCTGAATTTCCTTAGCCTCCTGAGAAAGTAGAGGCGTTGGTGGGCTTTCTGTGGTGGAGCAGTACCCAAGCTGGAGATCATACCTTCAGCAAATTGAGGTAAAAAAACTTATTCAATAATCAATATTTCCTGACAATAGCATCTCATGTTGCACAGAATATTATGCTGATTTCTCCATTACAACAGTGACTACAATTAATAATACTCAATATGTCAGCTTGGGGAGATGTGGTATAGTGGTGATGTCCAACAGAATAGTAATCCAGAAGCCCCAGCTAATCCTCTGGGGCCATTGGTTCAAATCCCACCACAACTGCTGCTGGAATTTGACTCTGAGGAATAAAATCTGGAATATAAAGCTAGTCTCAATGACGCTCGCCATGCCAACCATCGTTGATTGTTGTGCAAACCCATCTGGCTCACTAATGTCCCTTTAGGGAAGGAAATCTGCCTTCCTTACTTGGTCTGGTCTAAATGTGACTCCAGAGCCACAGCAATGTGGTTGACTCTTAACTGCCCTCTGAAATGGCCGAGCAAGACAGTCAATTTCAAGAGGCAATTTGGGATGGGCAATAAATGTTGGCCTTGCCAGCAAGGTCCACATACTGTAAATGAATAAAAAGACACATTACTGCACAGCTCAATGGCTCAGTCAGCCTAAGAGATTCATAGAACAGCATAGTAAAACAGGAGGCCATTCAGCCTATCAAGTCTACACTGGATCTTTGTAAGGGCAATCCAGTTAATCCTATACATTTGCTGTTTCGTACACCTGTACCTTTTCTCTAATTTAAGTATTTATCCAGTTCCCTTTGGAAGGCTTTATTTCACATCCTGAACATTCACTGTAAGAAAACGTTTCATTCACGCTGCCGCTGGTTATTTTGCAAATCACACCATGTGTGTGCCCTCATTATTGATCATTCTACCATTGGAAATGCTTCTCTTCATTTACGTTATCAAAGCAGATCATGATTTTAAACATTTCGATCAAATCTTTCCTCAGCCTTTTCAACTCCAAGATAAACAGTCCCAGCTGCTCCAGACCATGTAACTAGCTGCAATGCCTCATCTGGCAATCATTCTAACCCCCGTCTCCATAGCATTCACGTCCATTCTAAAATCTAATTGTTGTAAAGTAACTAGAGCTTCACAACGAACGAAACATCATGCCAAACTGACATAATAAGTATTATTAATTGTAGTCCATCGGCAGGTACTTCAGCACATTGCTACGTCAACTGTTTGTCTGTGCTTTGACTTATTTCAGTTCTCTGCTCATAGCAATTAGATGGTAGTCATGAAGTGGAGATGCCGGCATTGGACTGGGGTAAACACAGTAAGAAGTCGAACAACATCAAGTTAAAGTCCAACAGGTTTATTTGGTAGCAAAAGCCTTTTGCTACCAAATAAACCTGTTGGACTTTAACCTGGTGTTGTTAGAGTTCTTACATAGCAATTAGAACCAGCTCATTACACGCAAATCTAAACTAACAGGGATTTTAGCAGTGAGCAGTGTCATCAAACATTAGGAAGGTGAGGCAGTGGCACAGTGATATTTCACTGGCTAGTAATCCACAGACCCAGAGGAATGCTCTGGGGACCTGGGTTCAAATCTCACTAGATGGCGAAATTTGAATTCAATAAAAATCTGGAATTAACAAGTCTAATGATGACCATGAAACCATTGTTGTAAAAACCCATCTGGATCACTAATGTCCCTTTAGGGAAGGAAATCTGTCGTCCTTATCTGGTCTGGCCTACATGAGACTCCAGAGCCACAACAATGTGGTTGACTCTTTAATCCCCTCTGAAATGGTCTAGCAAACCACTCAGTTCAAGGACAATTAGGGATCGACAACAAATGCTGCCCCAGACAGCGACACCTACATCCCATGAATAAATTTTTAAAAATACGCTGACACACGCTGGAATCAGCTATGCTGAAGAAAGCAAGTATTTTACACCAAATAATTTATGATGATCATCTGCCTGTCCTGTCATTTAGTGCACATTTACTCTCATGACAAAGGGATTGAACTTTTAACTGTTTAGATTTGTTTAAAAATTTGGTCTATGCAATTCTGTTTGAGGCGCAGGATGCTTTGTATTCTACAATATTTAATGAGCATACATTACACTACTTCAGAATTGTAAATCATACTGAGGCCAGGCATTAGCATTTTAATTAGCCCCCGGAATCAATATTTTCTTGAAACTGCATTGTGATGAGATAACTCTTTTACCAGAATAAAACGGTTTCACATTCATTCTCCAAATCTTCCAGAAATCAGAAAGTCAGCATGACAGTCTGATCGTAATGATTTGATGATTCTTTTTTAAATGGGCAATATCTAAATGAACTTATTCTTGCAAATTAAAAGACTAAATACGATTTGAGAAAAATAAAAGAATATTCTCAAATTTGTCCTGCAATTTCTTTGTTGAAAAACAACAGATCAAACACAAATTCTGTTCAAAGATGACTGAATGTTGGAAGTTAACATTGCAAATACAGATACAAATCTGTACAAAGCACCATGTTTGACAAATGATTAGACATTGATCTGGGTATCAGTGTGTCATGAAAAGCTAAGAGGTACAACTGTGTTTGAAGGGATGCTGGGGTGCTCTGTCACATAAAAGACAGCCTGTGTGAAATTCAATGCAAAGAAGTGATTTTTGGTAGGTAGAATGTGAAGTGGCAACATTGACTAAGAGGTACAATTCTAAAGGGGGTGCAGGAGCAGAGGGATCTGGGTATATCGATGTATAAGTCATTGAAGGTGACAGAAGAGGTTGAGAGAACAGTTAATAAAGCATTTTGTGGGAGTTGACAGGCCCGGACCTGCTGGAAGTATAGGAGAGTATGCTTCTGGAAGGCAGCATGTCAGAATCCATGAGGAAAGGCATCATTACCCTCATCCACAAGCAGAAAGGGGAAAAGGGAAGAAATTAGAAATTGGCGACCCATTTCACTATTGAACGTGGATTATAAAATTCTGGCCAAGGTCATCGCCAACCGGGTCAAGTCTGCTCTGGGGTCAGTGATCCATCCTGATCAAACCTGTGCTGTACCCGACAGCAGGATCTCTGATAGCCTCGCGTTACTCAGGGATACGATCGCCTACGTGCAGGACAGGCAGGTGGATACCTGCCTCATCAGCCTAGACCAGGAGAAGGCGTTTGACAGAATATTGCACAGCTACATGATGGATGTGCTCTCCAAAATGGGCTTTGGGGAGGGAATCCGCAATTGGATCCAACTGCTCTACACAGACATCAGTAGCGCAGTTTCAATCAATGGGTGGGAATCAGATATGTTTCAGATCAGGTCTGGAGTCAGGCAGGGCTGCCCTCTCTCCTTCGTCCTTTTTGTGTGTTGCATTGAACCTTTGCCGAGGCCCTCAGAAGGGACCCAGGCATCAAAGGGGTTACAATCCCAGGCAGCGGAGGCACGCAGGTCAAAGCCTCCCTGTACATGGATGACGTGGCTGTCTTCTGCTCGGGCCCGTCATCTGTTCGCAGGCTCCTCCAAGTCTGTGAGCAGTTCGAGCTGGCCTCGGGAGCCAAAGTCAACCGGGGCAAGAGCGAAGCCATGTTCTTTGGGAACTGGGCTGACAGATCCTTTGTCCCCTTCACTGTCAGGGCAGACTACCCCAAGGTGCTGGGGATATGGTTTGGAGCGGCAGGGGCATGCGCCAAAAACTGGGAAGAGCGCATCGCAAAAGTGGGGCAAAAATTGGGCTTGTGGGAGCCACGCTCCCTCTCTATCACCGGAAAAAACCTGGTCATCCAGTGCGAGGTACTGTCCATGTTGTTGTACGTGGCGTAGGTCTGGCCTATCCACAAATCCTGCGGAGCAGCAATGACCCAAGCCATCTTCAAATTTATCTGGAGATCAAAGATGGATCGTGTCCGGAGGGAAGCGATGCACAAATCTCCAGAGAACGGAGGGAAAAATGTTCCCAACGCCGCCCTCATCCTGATGGCCACCTTTGTGTGCGGCTGCATCAAGCTGTGTGTAGATCCTCGATACACTAGCAGCAAGTGCCACTGCCTTTTGAGGTTCTACCTGTCCCAAGTGTTGCAGAGGATGGGTCTGGCCACATTGCCGTGGAACGCTCCAAGTAGTTGGACCATACAGCAGCACCTGTCCTTTGTGGAGAAATCTTTCCGGAAATACACCTTTGACCACATGGCGATCAAGCAGTGGTCAGCACGTAATGTCCTTGAGGCCCTGAGAGAAAAGGAGATGGTTGGATGGTTCCCTGAGCGGACTGTCAGTGTCATCTGGCAGAATGCCTCATCACCAGAACTCACAAACAAGTACCAAGGCCTGGCTTGGCTGGTGGTGAGAAGGGCACTCCCCGTCAGATCCTTTATGCACGCTCGAGGTTTCAACATCACCGCACGCTGCCCTCGAAGTGGCTGCGGGGGTGATGAGACGGTCGCACACCTCCTTGTGGAATGTGCCTTTGCAAAGAAGGTCTGGAGTGAGATGCAGTGGTATTTGACGCGGTTCGTCCCGAGCAGCTCGGTGATGCAGGACTCTGTGCTCTACGGGTTGTTTCCGGGGACGCACACCGAGACAAATATCAACTGCTGCTGGAGGGTCATCAACTCGGTGAAGGATGCACTTTGGTCCGCCCGAAACTTGCTGATCTTCCCGTTGAAAGATTTGTCCTCGACCAAGGCATTTTATTCATACGTTAGGAACAAAAGGGTTGTTAGGGAAAAAATCGGACCTCTCAGGGACAAAAGTGGGGACTTATGCTTGGAGCCCAAAGAGGTAGTGGAGATCCTAAATGAATACTTTGCGTCGGTATTCACTAAGGAGAGGGATGTGTTGACTGGGAGTGTCTCAGAGGGGAGTGTTGAACCGTTGGAGAAAATCTCCATTACAAAGGAGGAAGTGTTAGGTTTGTTAGAGAATATAAAGACTGACAAATCCCCAGGGCCTGATGGAATCTATCCAAGGCTGCTCAGGGAGACGAGAGGTGAAATCGTTGGGCCTCTGACGCAAATCTTTGTCTCGTCACTGGACACAGGTGAGGTCCCAGAGGATTGGAGGATAGCCAATGTGGTCCCGTTATTTAAGAAGGGTAGGAAGGATAACCCGGGTAATTATAGGCCGGTGAGCTTGACGTCCGTGGTGGGGAAGTTGTTGGAGAAGATTCTTAAAGATAGGATGTATGCGCATTTAGAAAGGAATAAACTCATTAACGATAGTCAACATGGTTTTGTGAGAGGGAGGTCATGCCTCACTAACCTGGTGTGTTTTTTGAAGAAGTGACCAAAATGGTTGACGAAGGAAGGGCCGTGGATGTTGTCTATATGGACTTTAGTAAAGCGTTTGACAAAGTCCCTCATGGTAGGCTAGTGAAAAAGGTTGGATCCCATGGGATAAAGGGGGAGGTGGCTAGATGGGTGGAGAACTGGCTTGGTCATAGAAGACAGAGGGTGGTAGTAGAAGGGTCTTTTTCCGGCTGGAGGCCTGTGACTAGTGGTGTACTGCAGGGCTCTGTATTGGGACCTCTGCTGTTTGTGATTTATATAAATGATCTGGAAGAAGGAGTAACTGGGGTGATCAGTAAGTTTGCGGACGACACAAAACTGGCAGGACTTGCAGATAGTGAGGAACATTGTCAGAGGCTACAGAAGGATATAGATAGGCTGGAAATTTGGGCAAGGAAATGGCAGATGGAGTTCAATCCTGATAAATGCGAAGTGATGCATTTTGGTGGGAATAATGTAGGGAGGAGCTACACGATAAATGGAAGAACCATAAAGGGTGTAGAGACGCAGAGGGACCTGGGTGTGCAAGTCCACAGATCTTTGAAGGTGACGTCACAGGTGGAGAAGGTGGTGAAGAAGGCATATGGCATGCTTGCCTTTATAGGACGGGGCATAGAGTATAAAAGTTGGGGTCTGATGTTGCAGATGTATAGAACGTTGGTTCGGCCGCATTTGGAATACTGCGTCCAGTTCTGGTCGCCACACTACCAGAAGGACGTGGAGGCTTTGGAGAGAGTACAGAGGAGGTTTACTAGGATGTTGCCTGGTATGGAGGGGCTTGGTTATGAGGAGAGATTGGGGAAACTGGGGTTGTTCTCCTTGGAAAGACGGAGGATGAGGGGAGACTTAATAGAGGTGTATAAAATTATGAAAGGCATAGGTAGGGTGAACGGTGGGAAGCTTTTCCCCGGGTCGGTGGTGACGTTCACGAGGGGTCATAGGTTCAAGGTGAAGGGGGGGAGGTTTAACACAGATATCAGAAGGACATATTTCACACACAGGGTCGTGGGGGCCTGGAATGTGTTGCAGGGCAAGGTGGTGGAGGCGGACACACTGGGAACGTTTAAGACTTATCTAGACAGCTATATGAACGGAGTGGGAATGGAGGGATACAAAAGAGTGGTCTAGTTTGGACCAGGGAGCGGCGCGGGCTAATTGTTCCTGGTTTCTCGTTTCAAGGCTTCATTCTATGATCATCTTGCTGGTGCCAGTACAGAGCGAGACTGCGGATAGTTGGGAACCTGTCTCGGGGGCAGGGAATTCATATGGTGTTCGTGGAAGTGGAAATGACTAGGGTTGGGAAGCATTTTCCGATCAGGGCCATTGTGATCTCCTGGACTCGTTTCGATCGCCTCAGGGGGTCGGAGAGGAATTTCCCAGATTTTTTTTTCCCCATATTGGCCCTGGGGTTTTTCACTCTGGGTTTTTGCCTCTCCCTGGAGATCACATGGTCTGGAATGGGGGGGTGGGGGTGAGTTAATAGGTTGTAATGAACAAAGCATCGTAGCTGTGAGGGACAGCTCGGTGGATAGGATATTGGTATGTAGATAGGCTGGAAAATTGGGCGGGGATCCTGGATTCAGGATTCAATCCTGGACCGGGGAGCGGCGCGGGCTTGGAGGGCTGAAGGGCCTGTTCCTGTGCTGTATTGTTCTTTGTTCTTTGTTCTAAGTGTTGCAGACTGGCACATTCCAAGGTCCAGGGCTACGTGCTGAGGGACGCGCTCAAGCTTGGGGCAGCCGCCGCAAAGGCACAATGGGGAAAGGCCACCGTGTAAAGCCCTACAACCGAGGCAGACCAAGGGCCCGGTCACTGTAGAACACCCTTGGACTGTGTAACTGTGTGATAATCTGAAAAACAACAGCGCACAGTAAAACCTAATGGATGTATATAGTTTCATATACGGAAATGTAATGAATGTAATGTCCTGTAAATGAGCATCGTATAGTATTGGAAAAATGACTGGGTTTTTTTTACACTGTTTGTAATTATTGCATGTGTCATTTTGCAATGGCTTATTTGAGAGTTTTTTTTAATGAATAAAGTATATTTTTGAAATAAAAAAACAGTTAATAAAGCATTAAGTATCCTAAGCTTTATTAATAGGGGTATGTTGTACCAAAGCAAGGATATTGTGTTAAACTTGTATTAAACATTGGTTCAATCTCAACTGGAGTATATTGTCCAGGTTCGTTGCCCCATGCCCACTCATTGCACCTTTCTCAATTAAACAAAGGCTCGGGGGTCAGCCATTCCCTGGTTCATTCCCCAAGGCAATGTCTTGGCCAGAGTCAACTTGCCTGGATTAAATTTAAACAAAAGCTTGGTAGTTCACTGTTCCCTCTTCCAGAGTCCACTCGCTGGCGGATCAGCTCTTCTCATGCAGCATAAAACATTGTTCCGTTCACTATTGATATTCTGGCAAGTTGTCCTGATGAGTGCATAATGAAAAGCTTTGACAACATGTCTTGTTTTTTTCGGGAATGATCAGTTTTAGGTCTGCTGGACCAAGAGCCAGTGTTGGTCAGTGAGTGAATGGGTGATGTATGAACAAGACTTGGTGCACATTAGGATATAGGCAGCAGAGTTTTAGATCAACTTATTAAGGGTCAAAGGTGGGATGCCAGCCAGGAGAGCATTGGTACAGTCAAGAATAGTGTTTGTTACTTCAAGGATTAGAGTTTCAGTTGAGTTGAGGTAGGGTGGAGTCAGGCAGAGCTGGAAATTGATGATCTCAATGATGGAACGGATATAGGGTCAGAAGTTCAGTTGAGGGCCAAATAGGACATTGTTCCATGTGATGGGTAAAGTGACTTCTGCCTGAATTCTTTACACACAAATGAATGACAGAGATCACATGACTATGGCAAACCACAATACACAACAGGCAACCGTGCACAAAGACATTTCTCCAAACAGACACCCAGGTCACAAACGATCTAATCCAGGCTGAGGGAACTGCCAGACAGACAGATGGAGTCAGTGACTAGGGAACAGAGCCTGTGGTGTGGACCAAAAACAACGGTTTCAGTCTTCCCAATGTTTAGTTGGAGGAAATTTCTATTCATTTAGTACTGGACATTGGATAAGCAGTCTGTTAATTTAGTCACAGTGGAGAGAGAGATGATGGTAGAATTGGGTTGTCAGTGCACATATAGATCCTGACATGTTTTTGGATGATATCAAAATGTGACACATAGATGAGAAATAGGAGGGGGCAGGGATAGGTCCTTGAGGACTCCCGGGGTAATGGTGTGAAGGTGACGGGGAGAAACCAGGTCATTCTACATAAGAACATAAGAAATAGGAGCAGGAGTAGGCCATCTAGCACCTCAAGCCTGCTCTGCCATTCAATAAGATCATGGCTGATCTGACAGTGGTTTAGTTCCACTTCCCTGTCCGCTCCCCATAACCCTTAATTCCCTTATTGATCAGAAATCTATCTACCTGTAACATATTTAACGAGGTAGCCTCCATTGCTTCAATGGGCAGAGAATTCCAGAGATTCACTACCCTCTGAGAGAAGAAGTTCCTCCTCAACTCTGTTCTAAACTGACACCCCCTTATTTTGAGGCTGTGTCCTCTAGTTCTTGTTTCCTTTCTAAGTGGAAAGAATCTCTCTGCCTCTACCCTGTCTAGCCCCTTCGTTATCTTATGTCTCTATAAGATCTCCCCTCATCCTTCTAAACTCCAACGAGTTCAGGCCCAATCTACTCAATCTCTCCTCATAAGCTAACTCCCTCATCTCCGGTATCAACCTGGTGAACCTTCTCTGTACTTCCTCCAAGGCCAATATATCCTTTCGCAAATAAGGGGACCAAAATTGCACACAGTACTCTAGTTGCTCCATCCCCTTTGCGATAAAGGCCAACATTCCATTTGTCTTCTTGGTCACCTGCTGCATCTGCAAACTGAGTTTTTGCGGTTCATGCACAAGGACCCCCAGGTCCCGCTGCACAGTAGCATGTTGTAATTTTTCACCATTTAAATAATAGTCCATTTTACTATTATTCCTTCCAAAGTGGATAACCTCACACTTGTCAACGTTATACTCCATCTGCCAGATCCTCGCCCACTCACTTAGCCTATCCAAATCTCTCTGCAGACTTTCCGCATCCTCCACACAATTTGCTTTCCCACTCATCTTTGTGTCATCCGCAAACTTTGTTAAACTTTGTTCTGGTGATTGAATAAATAAAAATATAATCCTGGGAGGACAGTTCCACCAAGCTGGACTGCAATGGAGAGACGCAATGGGGTTAACCGTGTCAAAGGCTGCGGACATGTTGAGCAAGATGATTTACAGTGTTCACAGACATATAGCATATCAGGCAGCTCACTGTCTCTTGGCCTGAAGATGGGTAAATCAATTGTGGTGAAGGTTGGGGGAAACAGAAGTTTGATCTTAGATTGGGGGCGAGTGGAGGGGTGGGCGGGGGGCAGTTAATTGTTGTAAGGGCTCCAGATTAGTTGCCTCCCAGCCCCACAACAATACAGCAACAGTTCGAGACCCCTGTGATACTGGCTGGATGGATGTCCAGCTGATAATGTGTGGGACATGTGGTGCATCCCTCTGCTGAGTACTATTCTTGATGTGGAGATGCCGGCGTTGGACTGCTGGTTAGCACTGCTGCCTCACAGTGCCAGGGACCCGGGTTCAATTCCGACCTTGGGTCACTGTCTGTGTGGAGTTTGCATTCTCCCCGTGCCTGTGTGGGTTTCCTCTGGGTGCTCCAGTTTCCTCAATTAGTCCAAAGATGTGCAGGTTAGGCACATTGGCTATGCTAAATTACCCCTTAGTGTCCCAGAATGTGTAGGTTAGTGGGGCAAATGTGTGGACTTGTGGGAATAAGACCTGGGGTGGGATTGTTGTCGATGCAGACTCGATGGGCTGAATGGCCTCCTTCTGCACTGTAGGGATTCTATGATTAGCAACAAGTTCTGTAACCCCACTAAAATAAAATCCCACTAAAATGCAACCCCACTCACTGGTCTTGCATTGCGTTTCTTTGCCAGTTCAATAGAGTGTGTGTGTGTGATGTTTCCTCTTTCTGTTCAGCCTTGTTCTGGCCCCACTTCTCCTCACGATGGTGCTGTTTCTCCTTTCCAACATTGAACCTGCTTCATTTCCTCGTCCAGAAATCGCCACAGTTCTGAATACTACGACTGCGTCAACTTCTAATTGTAACATGTCCAACTGGAAGGTGCTTTCTTGGTTCCCCTCCTTACCCTCATGCTGGCACCCTCGCTCATTGCTGATTCAATTCCTGCCGCTTTCAATCCAATGGATATTTTATCATCCTGTTCCTTTAAGTTTTAAATGTTTTGAATCACCCTCATGATGACTATAACAATGTATCTCAGGTCGGGTTGCCAACCCTCCAGGATTGGCCTGGATTCTCCAGGAACTGAATATCCTGCTGTGTGCAACTCTGGAGAAAAATCATCGGGACCTTAAAAGAAGTTTGGTTTATTTTGTAATTTTTTCAAAACTTTTCTCTCTACTAAATACAAAAATATTGAAAATAGAGGGGGGAAGAAAAGTCTGCTTAGCTGACAATCAAGCATCATCCAATTGGTGAATGAGTCTTCTTGCTTTCCAATTGGTGCAGGAAGGCCTTATGTCACAAGGATGATGTGTTGATCGACTAATGGTTGGACCATGTGGGCAGGTTATTGATGAAACCTCCAGGAATACATTTAATCGCAGTTGACAACCTTAAGCCCAGGTAGACATGGGTTAGCACATGACTTACTTCAAGTTCAGCTGCAGATTTTCTTTCAGGATTTGGACGCCCCTGTAATCGGTCTGAATGTCTAGTATTTATGGGCATATGGAACTTGGCACTCACTCCCCCCATATCGATTTGTGCAACAGCAAATCCCAAGGAAGTAACAATAAGGTCAAATGTGATCTGGACCAATCCCTGTGTCTCTTGCACACGCAGCCCTTCAATATACCCAATTCACCCATTCATCTTCAAATTCTTGATTTTTACACTTCAATTCTTCTCTTCTTTGCAGCCATCTGTAAAGCAACCTGAAAACAAGATCTGGAGTGAGCTTAAAGACAAAATACTGCGGATGCCGGAATCTGAAACACAAACAGAGAATGCTGGAGAAACGCAGCAGGTCTGACAACATCTGTTAAGAGAGAATACAGCCAATGTTTTGAGTCAGGATGACCTCCACACTCGAAATGTTGGCTCTATTCTCTCTCCACAGCAACTGTCAGACCTGCTGAGTTTCTCCAGTATTTTCTGTTTGTGTTCCAGAGCAAGCTTGTTCCTCCAGTTCACTGTCTGTCTGGCCACCTGTCTGTCTGCCCCACACGTTCTCACCCACACAGCCTCAGTATTAGGGCGAGAGTGAGTGTGCTCTTTCATTGATTAATGTGCCTGCCTGCACACGCTCACTGGCACGGTATCAAGGGCACATTCGTTGCAATTGGACTACTCAGCACCTTACCAGCTGCACATCCAGCCAATCGCAGAGCACCAACCCATTAATACAGAGCAATCAAAAACAGTGACCAATCAGGATGTGCCATTTTGGGTGCGCTTTTCAAACTAACCAACCAGAAGCAGAGTAAATGAAATGTTTGACTAATAAATATGTCTGCCTGTGCATGCTCCAAGTGATTGGATGGTAGACGATGGTGCACATTGCTACTTCCTCTGATAGCTGATGAGTTCTTTTTTTATGATTCTGTATTGGGAGCACTTCAGGGGAACAATTCTCAGTTACTCTGAAAGTTACATTTGTTTGAGTTGCACATCAGATGTTTTAACCCATCCGTCCAAATCTCGTTGAAGTTATCCCTACCCTAATCCTGAACTTGCATTTTTTCTCTTACTTCTCCGGAATGTGGCGACCAGCGGATTTTCACGGTAACTTCATTGCAATGTTAATGTAAGCCTACTTGTGATACTAATAAGTAAACTTTTAAACCAACCCGTAACCACGCTGTCCTTGCAAACCACCATCCAAAGTCCTCGAGCATTTTGTCACCTCCCAAATCTCTGTTCGTTGTTCCAGAAATCCATGTTTGAAGTGCTCCAATCAGGTTTCACTGTGCCACAGTACCAAAACAGCAACGTCACAAATGACATCCCATGTCACTGTGACAACAGCAAACTATTCCTCTTCATCCTTCTCCACCTGTCTGCAGCCTTCCACACTGTTAAACACACAATCCTCCTCCAAGCTTGTTATCGAGCTGGGCATGTCTGCACTCGCATGATCCCATTCTTATCTATCTAATCGTACCCAGACTGTCACTGATAATGATTTCCTTTCCTGCTTCTGCACTGTTATCTCTGTCCTTGGCCCTGTCCCACTTCTCATCGATCCCACGCTGCCTCCTTAGCAACAGGATCTGAAAACAGGTGGGTTTACTCATATACACTGAAGATAACTCTATCTCATTGTCAGCCACACTTAACCCCTTCACAGTTGTTGTAACTATCAGACTACAACTGAATGAGCTGAAATGTTCTCCAATTAATTACTGGGAAGAGCAAAGCCATTGGGTGGAATTTTCTCAAAAACATTTTAAGTGTAAAATGGGCAAGAAAACAGAAGATTTACTCACCCAATTTTTTCAGCGAGTTAAGTCATGGTAATTTATGGCACTCTGTGCAATACAGAGGCTGTAATGTGATTCTCACCAATAGTGGGAGGGAAGGGGGGTTTGTAGAGTCTCAGCCCGCCCAAGAAACCGGCTGCTGAGCTATAGGGGCACATTGCGCATGCGCCCCGATCTCCCAATATACTGTGTACACAGTGTACACAATAAACTGGGAGATCTGTCACAGCCCCCATCCCCTCCATGGACATCGTCCCCTCCCCAATCGCTGTCCCAAACATCGCCTCACCTCCCTGATTGCAGCCCCAGCGGGTTGTCCCCCCGGCCAATTGCCCACCCCCCAAACACGGCCCTGGCCGATTGCTCCCCCACCAATTGTAGCCCTGGTCAATAGCCCCCCCCCCTCCCCCCCCTCACCCCGCAATGGAGCTCCTCCCACCTCTCCCTTGTCATGGCCCTGCCCCCCTCAGGTCCTATCCCCTCAGGCTCTGCCTCATTATGCCCCACTCCCATCAGGCCCTGTCCCCTTAGGCCCCACCCCCTTGGCACGACCCGTGCCTGGTGGGCAATGCCAGGGTTTCAGGCTGACACTGCCAGGGTGCCAGGTTGGCATTGCCCCATGGGCACTGCCCAACCCTGCCCCAGACCACCTGGGGGAGGCTTCAATGGCTTCTGGTTCCACCGGCAAGACCATCACATCTGGTCCCCATTGGTAGGGACCATGTATGATCCTCGCCGATGAGGACCTTGACTGGTGAGGTGGGAAAAGTAAATGAGCCCAGAATATTACACCCGGGCTTGTTAATGACATGCTGAACATGTCATTAATATTTAAATCAGCCTTGCGCTCTTCCAAATATGAGGCCGATTTCGCTGGCAGAACAGGGCTGGAAAGATCACGAGAAGCAAGAAATTGGGCACCAATCCGATTTGGTTGATTGGGATGGCGAGCTGGTAAGATCCCGCCCATTGTCTTTCATCCCTGACACAAGTTCCATTTCCGAGCTTCCAGTCCCACCTCTCTCCCTGGCAACAGTCTGAGCCTGAACCAGAATGTTTGCAGCTGTGGTGTCATATTTGACCCTGAGATGAGCGTCCAAGCTCATATCTGTGTCTTCACTGAAACTGCCCATTTCCATTCTCATAACATTGCCCCACTCTGGTCCCACCTCAGCTCAAAACCTTCATCACTGTCTGTTACCACGAGACCTGATTATTCCAAAACACTCCTAGCCAGCCTCCCATGCTCAATATTCTGTAACTTACAGTCATCCAAGTTCTGTCACCCAAATCCTAACTTGCACCAAGTCTCATTATCTATCACATCTTTGCTCACTGACCTGCATGGGCTCCCAGTTAAGCAATACTTCGATTTTAAAATCCTCACTGTTTCCAAATCCCTCCATGGTTTTGCCCCTCCCTATCCCTGTAATCACCTCCACACCACAAACCTCAGTGATACATTATCTCATCGCATTCTGGCCTCTTGAGCATCTCCAATCTTAATTACCACCTCATTGGTGGTGGTGCCTTCAGCTGCTTAGGCCCTAAGTTCTCAAATTTCCTTCATAAATCTCTCTGTCTCTCCTCTAAGGCTTTCCTTAAATCCTTCTTATTTGTCCAAGACTTTGGCCATTTTCTCCAAATCTTGCTTTATAAAGCTCCACTCAGAATAATACCTTTTAGATGCCTCTGCTTGTTGTTACTCCCACATCACGCACATCAGCATCAAATCACCTCTCTCATGTGTCTGCCTATTTCACCAGTCTCCCTGTTTCTTCCTCAAGTCTGCTTCTGTGCTGCTCATTATCTAATGCCATCACCCGCAAATGTTAAAATCGTGATCCATTATTGCAAGTCCAGGTAATCTTTTCATGAGCTAATGGCCCTAATATCAAATCCGGGGAACTCAATTGCATACTTCTCTCCATTCTCCACTTCCCACTGCCACTTATCCTTTAACCAATGACATAACCAATTTATCACTCTCTTTAATCTTATGTGTTTCTGTTTTTGAAAGGAGTCTGTTGTGTGGAACATTATCAAATGCCTTTTGAAAGTCACACAGAAATACAAATTAGGAGTAGGCCACTCAACCCCTCGAGTCTGTTCCACCCACTATTCAATAAGATCATGGCTCATATGATTGTAACCTCATCCCCACATTCCCGCCTACTCCAAATAACCTTTCATCCCTTTGTTAATCAAGAAACTATCTAGCTCAGCCTTAAAAATATTCGAAGACTCTGAAGAAGAGAGCTCCAGAGACTCACAATACTCAAGAGGAGAAATTTCTCCTCATTTCTGTCTTCAATGAGTGACCTCTTATTTTTAAACAGTAACCCCTAGATCGAGATTCAAGAGGTAACACACTCTCCCCTTCCACCCTGTAATGATGCACTTTCACACACTTCATTAGAAACACGGAGGTATTTATTAATAAGAAAAACTGTACAAGGCTGCTCTGGTCCCTTACTTGTCTACTGCCTAAGAGAGGACTCCACCCCCTGGGGTGATTATCAACGCTGAGTCCCCGCTGATCCCCCAAACCAGGTGACCCTTCCTCTGCTGTGTTGCCCTGAAAGGGAAAATCGACACAAATCACCATATCCCTCCCCCTTTAACTCCTTCATACAATCTTCAATAACTAAGTTGCTCAGTCCTAAATTCTAACCAAAAAAAATATACATGAGTTGGACAATTATAAACTGAGTCTTCGAGGGGTCTTTCTGTTTATTGTGGAGTGATGTAATTCTGTAGTCTGAGATGCTTCCACAGGATCGACATTAACAGAGACTGCTAAGCAGGTACCTCTTCCAGCACAGGCAGTTCATTACTACTTGTTTCCACAGAAACATCAGTTATGTCTATAACAGGCCAACCAGTGCTTACAGATTCCAAAACATTGTGTGATGGCAACACTGACTGCTGGAGTGTCTCTCTACTCAAGTGATCCACATATTTCCGTCTCTCTATGTCTGCTGAATATGACAGATGTCCGGTCTCAGAGACAATAATTCTGGGGATCTACCTTGATTCACTACCAAAGTTTCATTTTATGTACCTAATATGGGTTTTTTATATTGCAGTGGTAAGCTTTAACTCGGTACGGTTCCAGACAAAGTGTAGCATGAAGCTGTTCCATACAGGCTTGCTGCTTACCAAGTTCTGTCCTAGACTGTTCTCTGACTACTTGACTGTGATCAAATTGCAGGACTACAATGAGCAGAGATACTTGTGCACATCAGCAGAGGTGTGCCTGTCCTACCTGCAGCTGACCAGCTAAAGCTTTCCACCAAGTTCAGATTGTGGCTTGAGGCACCATTGCATACAAGCAGAAAAGTAATCTTGAGATGTTGTAAATTGAAATTGCAAATACATAATGACATACACAACTCATATGCCATTTATGGATCAGTTCATGACCTTGCGTCGTACAATTCAGTTTGCAACCTGTCAGAGCTGTGAAAAACGCACAAAGTTTTAATTGTACTTTGCATCCCTAGGCTAAGGAACATAGGAAATAGGAGTAGGCTATTCGGCCCATTGAGTTGCTACCTCACTCAACTAGATCATGGCTGATCTTCTGCCGCACTGCCATTTTCCCATATTATCCCCATAACCCTTGATATATTTAATATCCAAAAATATATCTATTTAGTATTGAATATGGGCAATGATTGAGCCTCCACAACCTTTGGAGGTGGAGAATTCTCACGATTCACCCCACCCGAAACTGAGTGAAGAAATTCCTTCTCGTTGTGGCCCTAAATGGCCTTCCTCTATTTTCTGAGACTGTGCCCCCTGGTTCCAGGCCCCCTTCCCTCTCCCGCAGCCAGGGCAAACATCCTTCCCGCATCTACCCATTTGAACCCTCTTAAGAATTTTGTATGCTGCAATGTCATCACCCCTCATTCTTCTAACCTCTAGAGAATAAACCCAGTCTCCTCATAGAACAATTCTGCCAACCCAGGGATCAGTCTGGTGAACCTTTGCTGCATTCTTTCCATGACAAATATCTTTCCTTAGGTAAAGAGGCCAAAACTGTACACAATACTCCAGGGGTGGCCTCACCAAGGCTCTATACAACTGCAGCAAGACTTCTTCACTCCTGTACTCAAATCCTCTGGCAGTAAAAGCTAGCATACCATTTGCCTTCTGAATTTCTTGCTGCACTTGCATGTTGCTTTCAATAACTTGTGAACAGGGACACCTGGGTTCCTTTGTACACCTACACTTCTCAATCTCCCACCATTTAAGAAATACTCCACATTTCTGTTTTTCCTACCACAGTGGATAATTTCACATTTTACCACATTATGTTTTATCTGCCATGTTCTTGCTCACTCACTCAGCCTGTCTAAATCCACCTGAAGCCTCTTTGCATCCTCCTCACAACTCACATTCCCACCCAATTTTGTATCATCAACAAGCTTGGAAATACTACTTTTGGTGTCCACACCCAAATCATTGATAGAGGTTGTGGATAGCTGGGGCCCAGGTACTGATCCCTGTGGTACCCCACAAGGAGACTTATTGAAAGCCAACTGAAAATTCAAATACACCACATCCATTGGTTCCCCATGGCCTAATCTGCTCGTTGCATACTCTAAAAGTTCTTAAAACATGATTTCCCTGTCATAAATCCATGTTGACTTTGCCCAATTCTATCATTATTTTCTAAGTGTGCAGTTAGCACTTCCTTCATAGTAGATCCTCGCATATCCCCCATTACTGATGTCAGCCTAACAGGTCTGTAAGTTCCTGTTATCTCTCCTCTGCCTTTCTTAAATAGTGTGGTTACATTTGCTACCTTCCAACGTGCAGGAACCATTCCAAAAGATGTAGAAATTTGGAATATGACCACCAACATTCCTCTCTTTCAACACTCTGTGATGCAGATCATCAGGTTCAGGAGTCATGAACCACACTGATGTTACCTGTGAGGGTGTCCCAATTTGAAACACCAGTTTGTGATGGTGCATAGTTTTTTGGAATATTGTGTGGAGTCACATAAAACCCAGTGGGGAACCAGTCCAGTCATAAACAATTATTAAAGAATATTCTTAACAGAAAAGAAAAATACACAATGAAAAGGACACTCTATGACACTTGAGTACAGAAACAACTGAACACACAGTGTTTATGTTGCAAATACCCCTTGTCCCAAAATATATCTGTGATCCCTGAATTCAGTAAAACTCCCTTTTCCAAAACAACATCGTCAAATCCAGCTTATAGTTACCAAACGATACAGGGCTGATGATCAAGTTGGTGATAGGTCTTTTCCTGGTCCAGCCAAGATATTTCAACTATCTTTACGAAAGTTTCCCGAAATACCTTATCTCTAAGACTTAGATTCAACACTGCAGCATCTCTGAGAAGTAAAAGATGTTATAGGAGCCCTTGGCTGTGAAATGGGTCCTAGCCTCTTGGCTGAGAATTACGTACTGGCTTCCAGCTGAGAGGTGTGGACTGGCCTGTCTGTTTCTGAGTTGGGGTGGGGGAGGGTAACAGTTATACTGTTTCCCCTTTTGTTATTTCAAACTGGAGAGTCAGCTGTATAGATATCTCAAATTATTTCCTGTTGTGGAGCTGAACATTTCTATAACCCTGAATCACCCAGTCATTTAGGTAAACTGTTTCTGCTTGCGGGACTTAATGTTTCTATAGCAGCCATCTAAGTAATCCATTTCTACTGCTGGAGAAATTCACACCTGATCATCTTTAGATGCTCTGGTGCCTTTGGAATGCCCTGATCACTTTTAGAGGTTTGCCTGCCCCTGGAAATGCTGGTTGTAACTATTGCTGGGCAGATTTCTACCTTTCAGACCTTTTTAAGTGTCTTGTTACTGTTGCTGCTCGGCAAATCCCTGATAATATATTCCAGGAATTTGCCCTCCACAGATGCTGATAAGCTTACCCAGCTAATATGTAATTTGGAGTTGCCTGTGTTTACATGCACCTCTAAAGCATCCCTGTCGCCACATCCCCGTAATGAAAATTGGATTAGACCTATTTACTTCCATTTGTGCTGTCAATTCATCTATCTTGTTGCAAATGTTGTGCTCCTTCAGATATAATGCCTTAAATTCCCTCTTATTTTCTACCCTTATCTGTTGCACACTCTGAGGTTTGTACTCTATCCCTTCCTGCCACACACTGAATCCCAAATCCCTTCCTGCTACCTTGCACTCTTGCCATGTGCCCTCTCATTGATTATCATATAACCCCCACTCAATCCCTCATCCCAACTCTTTAGTTTAAGGCCCTCATTACTGCAACATTTTGTGCCATGAAATCTTGGGTTATCTGGGAGATTTGTGGCACAGTTGAGTTGTCCTCCCCTAACAAAATCCTTAAAGAGTGCCATTTTTGGATGCTCTTGTTCCTAAATCCTGCATCGAAAGCACTGAACCTTCTGCCAGCAATTGTGCACCAGTGTGTGTGAGAATGGTGCACTAAATTGCCAAGCTAGTTAACTGTGCCTGCACATCCATTTTACCTCATATTAAACTGTGGGTTAGATCATGTACCATTCTGCCATTTGCCCACAGAAATTGTTTATGCTAGTTTTCCATCCGGCTAAAACAAACAATAATCATATAAATGCAGTCACCCAAGCACACTCTTCCATTTTATTTACACATTCGGGCCAAAACTTTTCACACCTCCCATCAGCTTTGCAGTTTGTAACGGACAGCTCTGAATAGTTATTCAAATATGCTGGCCGCAACTGTCCTGGAGGAGGCAGGCACTTCAGTACAAGGCGCGAGTTATAGGGAGAGGTTGGCCAGGCTCGGACATTTGGAACGTAGGAGAATGAGGGATGACCTTATTGAGTTGTATAAAATCATGATAGGCAGAGATAGGATGAACACAGTCTTTTTCCCCAGAGAAGAGGAATTGAAAACTAGAGGGCATAGTTCTAAAAGTGGGTTTAAAGTGAGAGGGGAAAGATTAAAAAGGGACCCGAGGGGCAACTTCTTCACGCAGAGAGTGGTGCATATATGGAATGAGCTGCCAGAGAAAGCAGTTGAGGCAGCTTCAATAGAACATTTAAGAAGCATTTGGGTAAAGGATGGAAAAGGATTAGAGGGATATGGGCTAAATGCAGGCAATTGGGACTAGCTGGGAGGGCACCATGGTCAGCATGGACCTGTTCTCTATGAGTCAGAATTGATTTGCTGATTCGGCCACATGACAAACAAAAACTTGGAAATCTCTAGGTTTTCAGATCGTCTTCTCAATAGCTGTGGTAACCTCTAGAAAACAGTTACGAGTGCAGGAAGGTGTCCTGGGTGGGGAGAAGAGGAAAATAGTTTAAAGTCCAACAGCCACAAGACACATGGAGCATTCAGACAGGAATTTGTGCCTTCAGTGGTATACCCCAAGGTCCTCGAATTTCTTCTGTTGCTTAAACTCTGGTAATAGACCCTCAGGGGCTCGACATCTGTGAGTTGGCATGGAAGATATTCCATTTAAACACCGGTAGTTTAGGCACAACCCAAAGATAATTCTTTGGGAGCTTCAACCACTTCATTTGGAAATGCTAACCAGCAGCCAGTTTGCACCAACTGCAATAAATGGTGTTGCCGGTTGCCAAGATTATGGGTCCAACCAACATCACAACTCAACATTTTCCGAAGAAATTTCATGGTTCACTGCTAAACAGATATAAATACTGTTTTAGGTAACGCTAATAATGCAAAATAGGCAGCCATTGAATGGAAACAGCTTGCACAAGGAAGCCATCCACACCTCACTACAAGGACCATCATATTGCTCATGTTGATGGTACAACACCAGCTGAGGAAACCTGGTCTGAAATATCAGATTCTGATTCTGCTGTATCCAGGATCCGCTGTTCGGAATTAGCGGATGCTAATTCCATGCAAAGATCGCCCTCAACAGATAGCAATCTTAGAATCCCTATAGTTCAGGAGGAGGTCATTCAGCTCGCTGAGCCTGGCATCGACAATAATCCCACTCAGGCCCCGTCCTTGTAACCCCACATATTTACCCTGCCAGTCCCCCTGACACCAAGGGGCAATTTACCATGGCCAAGCAACCTAACCCGCACATCTTTGGAGTGTGGGAGGAAAACGGAACACCCAGAGGAAGCCAACGCATCCACGGGGAACACGTTCAAACTCGACACAGTGATCCGAGGCCAGAATTGAACTCAGCAAAAATGGAGAAGTATTCGTACTGGAATGGAAAAGTCCCATCATATTTCCGGCCATCTAATGGGCAAATATAGCAACTTGCAAGAACTTGGAGCAGGAGTAGGCAATTCAGCCCTTCGCGCCTGCTCCGCCATTCAATACGATCATGGATGATCTTGTCTTGGCCTGAACTCTACTTTCCTGCCAGTTCTCCACAACCCTCCATAACCATTGCTAATTAAAAACCTGTCTATCTCCTCCTTAAACTTACTCAATGTCCCGGCATTCACCACACAGAGGTAGAGAATTCCACAGATTCACGGCCCTTTGAGGGAAGTGATTGCTCCTCATCTCTGTTTTAAATCTGCTACCCCTTATCCTGAAACTATGACCTCTCATTCTCGATTGCTCCCACAAGAGGGAACATCCTCTCTACATTTACCATCAATCACCTTTAGCATCTCCTATATCTCAATTAGATTAGAGAGTATAGTCCTAAACTTTTCAATCTCTCTTCATACGACAAACCTCTCATCTCTGGAATCAATCTAGTGAACCTCCTCTGAACCGTCTCCAATGTAACTGTGCACAATATTCCAGGTGGGATCTCACTAATTCCTTGTACAGTTGCAGCAACACTTGCCTATTTTTATATTCTATTCCTCTAGCAATAAATGTCAATATTCCATTTGTCTTCCTTATTACCTGCTATAGCTGCATGCTAGATTTTGCAATTCATGCATGAGGACACCTGGATCTCTTTGCATTGAAGCACTCTGAAGTTTTTCTCCATTTAGATAATAAGTGGCCTTTCTATTTTTCCGGATAACCTCACACTTATCCATGTTAAATTCCATCTGCCACATTTTGGCCCACTCAACTAACTGACCCATAACCATTTATACATTTTTTAAAACTTATTGCAACTTAGTCTCCCACCTATTTTAGTGTCATCTGCAAATTTGGCTAGAGCACCTTCGATCCCTGCGTCAGTCATCCATATAGATTGTAAATAGTTGGGGCCTGATGACTGAACCCTGTGGCACCCCACTAATGTGTTACATCTTTCCAACCATAAAAAGACCCGTTTATCCCGGCTCTCTGCTTTCTGTCAGTTAGTAAGAAGTCTCACAACACCAGATTCTGACTGTGTTTACCCCAGTCCAATGCCAGCATCTCCACATTCTGTCAGTTAGCCAGTCTCTCTGTCTAAACTAACCCTCACCCCATACACAATAGCTTGTGAATTAACCTTTTGTGCGGCACCTCATAAAAGCCCTCTGAAAGTCCAGATACACTACATCTACAGGATCCCCTTTATTCACTTGGCTTGTTACATTTTCAAAGAACTCTAGCAAATTAGTCAAACACAATTTACCTTCAAGAAAACCATGCTGACTCTGATGAATTATGTTTTGACTTTCCAAATGTACTGTTACTTCCTTAATAATGGATTCTAACAATTTACCAACAACAGATGTTAAACTAACAGGTCTATAGATCACTATTTTCTGTCTCCCTCCTTTTTGGAATAAGAGGGTTATATTAGCTTTTTTCCAATCCACTGGACCGTAGCCATATCCATGGAATTTTCAAATATTATAAACAATGGATCCACTATCTCTGCTGCCATTTCCTTTAAGACCCTAGGATGTAGGTCATCAGGCCCTGGAGACTTGTTTTCCTTAAATTCCCAATAGTTTGCTCAGCAGCTTTTCCCCTATAGCTGATTATTCCTTCCTATTATCTCTCCATTACCTGTCTGCTTTCTTTGTGTCAGCATGTGTGTGCCAATCACCTTTGGCTTCCAGCTCTCATTTGTCTTAAAACACTCCTGTCTGGCCACACGGCCTGTGTCTTAACTTCCTTCCTGTAATTACTGCTTCCAGGTCAAGGGACACGTCACATGTAACATATCTTTTATTATCCAAGAAAATTATTACAATTCATGCACCTTAATAGTCTTCCTTAAGCATTCTTAGAATTAGAAATCCCACATTCTAAAATGGCGACTTGTTTTGCTGTACTGCTTCCTGGTCAAAGGTCACCACGTGCAAAAAATTTTATTTCTCATGGAAGCTCATTTTGTTCGATGTTTGCTAGGAATTTGCTGTCTGAAATAAATGCAGGAACTGCTGGAAATACTTGGGTCGGACAGCATTGGTGGGGAGAAACATCCATGGCTAAGCAAGGAAGTTAAAGGTAACATAAAGGCATACCATATTGCAAAGGCCAGTGGCAGGCTGGAAGATTGGGAAACTTAAAAAGATCAACAAAGGATTACTAAAAAAATAATTAAAAAGAGCATAGGTAAATTATAAAAGAAAATTAGCACAAAATATAAAAAAGGATAGCAAAAGCTTCCATATATAAAAGGGAGGAGAGTAGCTAAAGTGAATGTTGGACCCTTGGAGGATGCGACTGGGGAGTTAATAGTGGCGAACACAAACGGTGGAGACACTAAATCAGTATTTGCCTTAGTTTTTACAGTGGAGGACTCGCAATAGTAACAGGTAATGGAGAGAGATAATAGGAAGGAATAATCAGCTATAGGGGAAAAGCTGCTGAGCAAACTATTGGGAATTGAAGGAAAACAAGTCCCCAGGGCCTGATGACCTACATCCTAGGGTCTTAAAGGAAATGGCAGCAGCAGAGATAGTGGATCCTTTGTTTATAATATTTGAAAATTCCGTGGATATGGCTACGATCCAGTGGATTGGAAAAAAGCTAATATAACCCTCTTATTCCAAAAAGGAGGGAGACAGAAAATAGTGATCTTTAGACCTGCTAGTTTAACATCTGTTGTTGGGAAATTGTTAGAATCCATTATTAAGGAAGTAACAGTACATTTGGAAAGTCAAAACATAATTCATCAGAGTCAGAATCAGATCTTTGACCAGGAAGCAGTACAGCAAAACAAGTCACCATTTTAAAATGTTTGAGGGATTTCTAATTCTAAGAATGCTTAAGGAAGACTATTAAGGTGCATGAATTGTAATAATTTTCTTGGATAATAAAAGATATGTTACATGTGACCTGGTGTCCCTCGACCTGGAAGCAGTAATTACAGGAAGGAAGTTAAGACAGAGGCCGTGTGGCCAGAAAGGAGTGTTTTAAGACAAAAGAGAGCTGGAAGCCAAAGGTGATTGGTGCACACATGCTGACACAAAGAAAGCAGACAGAAAGATGCACTTTGTGAGCTGGCTAAAAGGATCTAAAACCTGGAAGGCTGTGTGAATGACTTTAAGATACTAAAGAGGTAGTTGTTTTTCCAGAAGTGAGAAAACCTGGAACAAAGGTGTTATTGATTGAAAAGGAATTCTGGATAGCCACATCATCAGGACTGTCGAGACCTGAGGTTTTGGGAGAAACGTGCCTTACTGACAACCATGACTGTGAAATTCAGGGATGAAAACTATTGTCACATCGGACTTCTGACCTACTCAGTGAGAATAAATGTCCAGACCAACAGCAATGTGGCTGACTCTTAACTACTCTTGAAATGGCCTACAGCCACTCAGTTCAAGGGCAATTAGGGGTGACAATTAATGCTGGCCCTGCCCATAAAACTAACATCCCATGAATGAATCAAAAACAAAAAATATGTGGAACTGCGCAGCTGCATAGCGTCACGTCTGCAGGGAGTGGTGCTTGTGGTTGCAGAAGACATATCTTTGTTATCTCAACGTCTTAAAAGTGAAAATTACATTTTTGACATTTCATTTGCTTGTTAATTCAAATAAAAATTACAGAACGTGAAACCTTGTTGGTAAGTTCTTTTTTGGATGGTCCTGAATAAATCGGATTGCTTTGGTTCACGGTTTCCCCACGGAGATCACAGTAACAGAGACATTCCTAAATAAAATCAAGATGGCTGCTCGTGTTAATCTTTGTCCCCAGGTGTACTAAACCCAACATGGTTATATTGCTATGGATCTCCATTTCTGGTTCAGCCTCAGTTCCAATTTCAAAGCAAGCAGCACCATTTATGGGGCTGCACGGTAGCACAGTGGTTAGCACTGCTGCTTCATAGTGCCAGGGACCCGGGTTCGATTCCCGGCTTGGATCACTGTCTGTGTGGAGTTTGCACGTTCTCCCCGTGTCTGCTTGGGTTTTGTTCGGGTGCTCCAGTTTCCTCCCACAGTCTGAAAGACATGTTGGTTAGGTGCATTGACCCGAACAGGCGCTGGATTGTGGCGACTAGGGGAATTTCACAGTAACCTCATTGTAGTGTTAATGTAAGCCTTACTTGTGACTAATAAATAAACTTTACTTTTATTGAAGGTGCATCAGTGCAAACTGGCTAATAATATTCATTTCTGCATATACATGCTTCATCTCAACACAATTATGGTTTGTTTGCACCTTGGCTGATTATTTGAGCTCCCAACTATTCCAGAGTTTAAAGATCACATTTATTAAGGTGGCTTTTAAACTGTTCCACAACACATTATGAAGAGCCTACTCTATAGTTTGAGTGTAGCCCATTACTTTGCGCATTGTTGGTTTTTGGGGTCGGACACAGAGGACATGTCTCCTCTTCTCTTGCTCTGCCACTTTGTTCAGCTCAAGTCCAACCCTTGTTGCTCCTTGTGATGCCTTACCCTTATATTGTGGCATGTTGTCTTTTTCCATTTTTTATTCATGCTAGTCTTTTTTTGTGTGGAGCAGTGGATGGGAGTGGTGGATAGGGCAGGGGGAGGAGGGGATTTGTGTGGTGGGGGGAAACTTTAGGAGGTAAAGAGGAGGCCTGAGGGAGGGGGGCTTGTGTACTGCATTGGTTGGAACCCAAAATATTCTGTAATTGCCTAGAGCGGTAGTAGTTAACAACGGAGACGTTCAGGCCCTTTGGGGACCAGGAGGGTTGGGTTAGTATTTAGGAATAGCCTGGTTCAACCTGCAAGAAGAAAAGTAGTCCCAAGAGTAGTTGCCGGGTTCCCAAATGTTTCTTTTTAACCCTGCACTCTGTAGTTTACTCAATTAACTACTGGTAAAACAAAAGCCTCAGTACATTAACAGGTCTGCGAAACGCTGCCAGCATCCTACTGTATGTTAATAGAACATAAGGTTCTGGATCTAGGGTTTGTACAAAGCATTTTATTAGCATTTTCCATTACAAGAAAACAATCACATTGTACATGGGTTTACTTAAATGTGGTGTCAGCTACCTAAAGTTGGTTAATTTGAAATAAAACTAAAAGTACTACACGGTTCAGGTTACTCCACTTAAAAGTAGAGGTTGAAAGAATAGTTCACCACAATTAGCAAATTTTAGATCAAGTAATAGGGGACAAACATTTGGATTCAGACACATTTCCTGCTGTCAAGCTCAGTACTTAGTTGAAGGGTATGTGCATAAATGGGCCAAACACTTCTTAGGCTTAATCAAAATGCACATTTTGCAGATGAATGCATTATTCACACATGTAAAAAAAAAAAATTTATGCGGCCATCTAATCAAAAAAAAAGGCACTTTTGTAATATTCATCTATCGAATGAAACACGCCCAAATCATACCTCAGAAGGCAGAAATATCTATGTAGGAACAAAATAATTCATGGTTTGCTTTATGAAGTCAATCATAAAAGATAGCCCTTGGAGTGATTTTTGTGAAATTCTGAAGCACCTGAAAAACTTTCAGATAGTAAACAAGTTGATTTAAAGTAAACCACAATATAAACTACGATCAAATCTTACACAATGCTTTTTTGTTTGCTATTGTAAACACCAGTTAAAACGTGTCAGAATTTGCTTGTGTTTATCATTCAATTCAAAAGTTTGGACTGTGTATAAAAGCGGCCAAAGAACATCCGCCAGAAATTTGCCCAATCTTGCATTTATCTAATGTATATTATGTACACAGTAATATCTGTTTTACATTCACGTCTACAGAAAGTGTCTTGATGTCAACCTGGCACTGTAGCCACATGTTAAAGACATGCAGTGTGGGAGGGTCTGAACTTTATGCCAAAAATACTCAACATAACCGAATTTGTTAAATTCTAGTCATAAAAAGAGCATGAAAAAATGCACTGAAAGGAGTACATTCGAATTCAGGATCGCATACATTTAAATCATCTTACATGCTTGGAGCAAAGGTTAAAATTTAACAAGCTTTGAAGTTATTTTCTGAATGACCTGGGCACTACAGAGATATTGGAAACAGCAAGGTGGTCAATTTTCTGAGAAGGGTGCACAAAAGCCAATGCCTCTGAAATAATCAATCTTTGGGTCTAAGATCACATTCGTCTATTTGGAATAGGAATTGCATTGCAAGACGTGTGGCTTAATTGCAATCCTAATGCAGCTTTCTGCAACTATTTAACTGGCCTGGGTTTAACTGCTGTTGTTTTGACCAATTTTAGTGGCCATTTGTGAATTGCACATGGAAGGTAATGGTGATATACCAAGTGAGGGAAAATACCCTAATATGAGCAAAATACTTTAACAGGTACTCACAGCTACAATAAACAGTACGAGCATGGGGCTGTTTCAAGTCATCGAAACAAAGGGGACTTCTGCTCGCTTTTACACCAAAAAGGAGGAACAAATTAAGACTTGGGAAAACAATTGTATTTTTATGACCATATTCAACCCTCAAAACAGGTTGCTAAGTCAGTGTCTAAGTTTGAAATCAGTTCAATGTTTGGTGAAAGCTAAGGTTTTCAACATAGTAAATCATTTGGTGGGATCCTTGGGATTTAGTTTAAGAAAATATTAAAGTTGCAGATTTAAAATATCGTTCAACAAAAATACAAGTGATTTTGGTACCTGAAAGATTTTCAGTCAGGGTACACCACTGCGTCCTAATGAATTAGGAATAATATAACTCAGAACAGTTTACAATAACGGAACCAGATTCGACTACTGCCAACAGGCACGAGGAAGCTGAAATGAAAGTGGATTTCAGCAGTTAAGTAAAAAGTTACTATCGTTAAGGCTGTTTGGAAACATTTGACGTCATAACTTGTTCAACTTGGAAATATGAACAGTCATCCATACATGTTGCATTTTTGGCTGCATGACATTACGATCACGGTTATTGGTTGTAAAGCCCTTTGGGAAGTCCTGTGAACATAAGGCACACCATATAAATGCAAGTCTTTTACTAAAGAATAAACACAAGCTGATGTGCACATAGTGGTGTGTTCTTAACTATGGCCATTCCTGAACATTCTTTTGTCCTTCAATTTGAACTGGATAAAAGGATTGTTTTATGTACGATACAATGTTGTTATTGGAAAGCATTTGCCAAAATTTAGAATTTGGATCCCATGCAGAAACTCATTATGTAACACGGGAGTGGTTTTGCAGTTATCTGTATGCATTTGCAAAAAGAAAAGGTTCAATTAGATAGGTTAAATATATATCACATGGCCAAGAAAAATGGGTGAAAAGATCAGATTAAGCTTATAGTAAGGAGGTATTTTGATAGTGGCGGTTAAAATACAAATGCTCAGAAGTTCAGATAATTTTTGTTCAACGTACTCCAGGACAAAGTCTCAATAGCATACTCCTACGATTAAAAGCGTGAATTTATGCATCTGACCTACCACAATGGGCACTCATGCCGCCTCAATTCTTAAACATAGAGAACATCCACAAAGGCAAGAATGCACTCCTTATTTGAATAAACCATCAAATCACATTATTTTAGGCCCTCTCCACATGGCATGGGTCAACAATCCCAATAGATTGGGAAGCCCACATTAGAAAGCTTCTTTGGTCTCAGGGCAAAGTTGAGGCCAGAACTATCAAACACAAAGCATTTCACCAAGACTGGTCCAAATAACCCAAGATGTGGACTGATCAATGTTGCTACCTTTAGTTATCAAAACACACTTATTTCAAACTAGATTGCACGCAATCGAAAAGTTGCAGCAACTCCAGGACAGTAAATCAATCCTGCCAACCACCACACCTGTCTACTTAGCAATTTCTTCCTCCAGTCAAACTCGTAAATGCCTTTAAACATTAACTGTTAAAAATGAGTATAGTGGGAGTTATGATCAACATCAAAAGGAAGAAATGGATGCTAACCTTGAATACTAAACTGAACTCAGAAACCCTCCTTGGTGCACATGCAGGCTATCTTGCAATGTCAAAACTGACAAATCATTAGTACCAACTATCGCAGTTGACTTCTGTAACCAAAATTAGGGCTGGTGAAATTCAGATGCTTTGGATTAGAAGTTTTAGATCTTATTAACATAGAAACTCCTGGAGAGGTGGGGAGAGAAGAGAAAGATTACTATTGTGACCAGCTCCAATCTGATTATTAAGGCTCTATATGTATTGATCATTAGCTATTTTTAAGAAACTTTCAGACCAATTAACAATGGTTAAATTACAACTGGTTACGGTAATATGCAGATTTGCCCCACTGCTAATGAGGCTTGCAGGAAAAGTAGTTAATGTGATCTCGTACCACAGCCTTATCAGAGGGCAAGAGCTGACTCAGGCAGTGAATGTCACAAGAGATACCAAGACTGCATGTACAAATAAATGTTAGAAATCTAAACTGCATGGGCAGTTCACCTCTCCTTGCTCAAAGGAAAGGGGGAAGTATTCTCCAAAAAAGCATAATTGTGAGGTACCGACAACTGTTGAGTATTTAGAATCTTGTAAACAAGCATGCACCAGAACTACAGACCTTCCAAATTTCAGTCGTAGTTGACCAGTTAAAATTCTCCTGTGCAGAATCATTTGGGTAGACACGGAAAGGAGGTGTTTGGGCCTGGACTTTCCAATGGTGACGATTGGGACAATGAACCTTTCAAAATGCTGGCACCAAGTTTTGTGTTCACGCAGCAACTTTGGGTATACAAGGTGAGAGAGTAGGAGAAAGGTAACATGAAACAGTCACCAATTTGCAGTTTCCACAGCAGAAAATGGTTGGCTTTGCGCATTATGGTCCTGAACACCAAAGGCAGAAGCCCCACAATTTCACGCACAAGTCAAATTTGTCTCGGTCACAGTAAGCCACTGGCCCTGGAGATAGCGGCGAAGGGTCACGGGTGGACAGGTGAACAGTTAAATAGACCAAAATTTACTGTAAACAATACCACAAAACAAATGGATTATATAAGCAGCTACTTATTCTCTTCTCATCCTTCCTCTAACTTAATACATTTCTTTTTTTTTTTAAAACAAAAAAGGACACTTACATTTTCGATGCTGCTGTAAAGTCAAACGAAACAATTTATTTTCGCCAGATGAACGGAAAATTATAGTTGCGATTGCTCCCTTTTATACAGTGTACCAGCTTATGTGTTATTGAAGCTTTTATTACAGCCAAGAACTTGTGCTCTCCGCAGCCTGTCCCATATCTACCAAGCAATACAGAATTATTTGGCTACGATAGCATTATACCTTGATAACTGGAAAGGTTTCCACCTGGGTTACTGGATTACACCACAATGCAGCCTTTCGACACACAGAGTTACTTGTTTTTATCAGTCATCTCTTTAAACCCTCATTAAAAAAACTGATTTGGCAGCAAATAAAAACTATTTGTTCTTTAAACATGGTACTTGAATTTGCAGGACTCACCAATATTTAAACTGATGATTTCTCGTCATCAAAAGCAGGTATTTTACAGCAGGTAACATTCGCTCAAAAATCAATACAACACACGCTAGCTCGCTTGTCTAATGATTTACTATCTACAAAGCCCACAGATATTAAAACCTAAGTTTTACAGTTTATATCAAAAAAAAATTGATCTCTGGATTGATATTTCATTTTGCCACAAGCCAGATCTATAATAAATTTGATGATTAAGCTTGGAAATAACCTCCGCCAAATGGTATGGATTTGCCAAAATTAGTTTCTGGAACTTTTGTTGGGAAAAAAAAAGTCACAGCACATCGCAGAAATTCATTACTGAATCTGCATTAAGCTTATATGCTGTTTATTTGGATATAAATCATACCACTGATAGACATTAGATTTAGTGATGGCGCTCGAAGCACCTAAATGTTTTCCCTAAAACTCCTTTGTCACTTTGTTTCGAAATGTAGTGCTAATTCTGTAAATGCTTGACTAAACCCAACAAGACACGAAAGCATTAACACTGAAGCGTAAACACGGCCTAGAAAACAAGACACTTCATGCTTGTAATTACCGCAAAATTTGTAATGAAAATCATTGAAAAGGTCTTCCTGCGTTATTTTTTTTCTCACAAATCTGTGGAATGAAGCTTTGGAACTGTCGGAACATTCAATCGTGTACTGTTATTACCAAATGGACGTGGCAGATATTTGAAGCAACAAAATGAAGGTTGTGCATGAGGTTCCAGTCAACACTGACAAAATGCAGTAAATTAGTGTTGTGGACAAACAACACTGGCTGCCCTCCAGACAAACATTTACAACACAGTTAGCGGTGAAGCCTATATAATCTCAGTGCAAATAAGTCAAATCCAAAAGATGCCAGTTAAGCCTTTGGCTTTAGTAAACTGCTTTTTTTTTGTCATCAGTCCACTCCGGGTGCAGCTGCTTCACAACTCATGCAGGTTACGGCTGAGGAGGAGCAGGAGGATACGCTGAAGGCTGGGGATGGGCTGGCTGGGATGGTGCACACTGAAGCGCTGGCTGGGCTGGTGGTGGTGGTGGCGGCGGCAGCTGAACCACTGTCTGTGTGTTTGGTGAGGGCGGAGGTGTTGGGCGCTTAAATTTGTCAGGGCTGTTACTTCTTCTTGGGGAAGGCCTCTGCAAAAACAAACAAATGCACAGAAGTTAAAAGACATGGTTTTAGAAAGATACAGTCCTGCGCTTTTTAAAAGCAATCTCAAACAGAAAACACTGTCACCCAGACTTTACTAAAGAGTAGGTTCAAAAGTAGTGAGTGAAAGATTGGATACCAATATGGACACCCTAGAAAGTTCAGCTACAGGAATGTGTCACAGATGCTGCCTCACAGCACCAGGGACCCGTGTGCAATTCCGGTCTTGGGCGACTGTGCAAACTCCACACAGACAGTGTTTGCGTGGGTTTCCTCCCATACTCCAAAGACGTGCTGGTTAGGCAGATTGGCCATACTACAAAACTGCTCCTTAGTGTCAGGGGGATTAGCAGGGTAAATACATGGGGTTACGGGGATAGGGCCTGGGTGGGATCGTCGTCGGTGCAGGCTCGATGGTCCGAATGGCCTCCTTCTGTACTGTAGGCACTCTATGCTTCAACTTGTGCAATAGCATCGGATAGGTGAACAATTCCACTTATATTTGCTATTTGTTTTATTGAAATAAGTTAACTGCCCGAATTGAGAAAGCAAATTCTCAAAGATTATCTAGAGATCCTACATTGGTGAAACAGAGATCTGAGGTTGGGGAAAGAGTGGGTATTTTAATAAGGAAAATTACAAAGCCATGGAGTGGGCAAGGCCACGAAAGAATTTGAAGAAAAGGGCATATTAAAATCAAGGCATTGCTTCAATGGAAGCCAGCGAGGGGAGGTGGATGTGAACTTTAAATGGGGGGTGGGGGAAGAGAGAGAGAGAATGAGAACATGAGTGGTCATCCAAAAGTGCACTAGAATAATCAAGTCTAAAGGTTAAAAAGGCATAGATAAGGGTTTCAGCAACAGATAAACCAAGGCAGGAGTGGAATCAGGCAACGTTATGGAGGTGGAAATATGTGGCCTTAGTGTTAACGTGGATGTTTGGGAGGAAGCTTATCTTGGTCAAATATAACACCAACAGTGTGGTTCAACCTCAGATAGTTGCCAAGGAGATGGACAGAGTCAATGGCAAGGGAACAGAGTTTGCAATGGGACCAAAGAGAAAGGCTCCTGTCTTTCCAACATTAAACTGGAGAAAAGTTCTGCTCTTCCATATGATTTAGAGACAGGGTAAGGGTCAAGTCAAGGGGGGCATATTACAGTCAAAATGATTCCCATCCTCACCCAATATACACGATTTCTAGGAACATTTATTGCATGAAGCAAAAGTGAAAACTCCAGCTTAATTCCTCTTCCTGCAGCACCCCCACCCAAAATCACCTCTCCCGTACAATAGTACAAGACCACACTCGTCAACACCTGCCACTTTGAAAAAGACCCATTCAGCCCTACTCTGTTTCCTGTCTGGTAACCAATTATCAAACAATGCCAATATATTACTCCCGGATACTTTAAAATCCCATGGAAGAACAAGAAAAATCCTAACTCTTCATTTTTGCACAACCTCTAACTTTATTAGTGTTACCCCTTTCCCCATATTTCATTCACACAAAACTCTAACTATATACTGATAGACATTATTCATTAATTTCTTTACTCACCGCAATACCGTGTGAAGTTCCCATATGTTGTACATGAAGACCAGGTGAGGTGTAATAGGACATTCCTGCACGAGTCAAAGTAGCAGGCGGAGTGAAACCAACACTGTGGCTTGCATAAGATAGTCCTGGAGAGTATACACACAAGGTCTTGTCATTCTCCATTTACTGTTTGCAGTCAAAATGTAAATCTGCTTAGTTCCAAAAATCAGACATTATCACAATTTTATTTTTAATACTAACTTTACCACACGTCTTTCCTTCCTCCTAATGCAAATTACAAAACCATCCAATATGGGGCGTTTAGCACTGCTGCCTCACAGCACCAGGGGCCCAGGTTCGATTCCGGCCTTGGTCACTGTCTGTGTGGAGTTTGCACATTCTCCCCGAGTCTGCGTGGGTTTCGTCCCACAGTCCAAAGATGTGCAGGTTAGGTTGTTTGGCCATGCTAAAATTGACCCTAGTGTCAGGGGATTAGCAGGGTAAATGTGTGGGGTTATGGGGATAGGGTCTGGGTGGGATTGTGATCGGTACAGACTCGATGGGCCAAATGGCCTACTCCTGTACTGTAGGGATTCTATGAATATGTTGAGGTCTACGATCCACTGTTTTGAGCAATCCTCTGGTAGCCCACCAAAGGTGAACCTAGACAGTCAGTATCAGCAGGTTATTACAACCATGTTATAGGACAGGTTATTACAACCACTGGACAATAACCAAAATCAGCAACGATGGTTAATTTCCATTCCCCACTCAATGAGCACGAATATCCTGGATCATCTTACTCACTGAGACCAGGAATTGAACCTTGTATCTTCTCTCTCTATGACTGCGTTACATCAGACTATCCACTATGCACCCAGCCACATGGAAGAGTTTTGTCACAAATTCTCAAATGGGTATTGTTCTCCATATCCAGAAAAACATACTGGAAGTCAAGTTGGTTACAGTATCATATTTCCAGTGCGTATAACTCAAGTCAAATACATACCAGGAGATATAGGTCTGCTGGAACTTGGAGACGGTGTGTAAGGAATAGGGCTGGATACAGTGCGAGGTCTAAGTCCTTGTGCAGACATCTCATTAAAATATCTGGGAAATGAGAAAGAGGATTTGGCTCATTAACACATCAAATTGCACCAACACATTGAAAATATTCAATATCTAGATCTACAGAGTTTATTAAAGAGTCTCATTTATTCTCAAACTCCTCAATACAACTTGCAATTTCAGAATTGAAAATAATTAACGAATTAATGCTCAACAACTGTCTCAAAATAGCAAGCTGCACAAATGGAACTGGTTATATGGAGGACCAAAAGTGTCATCCTGCACTTTACCAATACATGAAGCACGAGGGGCGTTTTTGACAACATTTCAGTGTAACGTGCTCCACGTTACTTAATCTGCTTATATGCAAAAAAAAACAGGATTGATACAATTGTACGCAAGGAACTGCACTTCAGGTCACCACTGGAAACCAAATTGGTGAATTTTTGCTATAATATGCAGAATCACAATAGGATCATGTTGAATTGAAATTACCCCATACTTAACAAGCTACTTCACCCAGCTAAGCAACTGAGGATGTCTTGCTTAACTACTACATAGCAACTGAGTTATTAACAGTAAAAATAAGGGCTTCAAAAGGAGTAGGGACTCTGGAATGCCCATTTCAAATATATAAAAAAAACCTGAAGGCCCCAAGAAACTGAGAAGTAAACTAAGGTTCCACAAATCTAGATGTTGCTCCTCAAGTCAACTGGCAAGGTTGATGGAGTCAACATTGGTGGCACATAGGTGAAACCAGAGAACAACTGCTTTGCTTCTTTCAACATTTAGTGGTGAGGAATTTTGGCTCATCCATGTATCAATTCTAAAAAGGAGTGCACCACCAATGCTCTAGAATCAAAGGCAGAAAACTGGGAAGAGGCGTTGAATTTGAAGTTAACTGAAAACATCCAAATATTGCTACCAAAATTAATAAGAGTCCAAAGATGGAAGGGACCGTGCAGGAATGGTCTATTGGACATGTAGCATCTACAATGTGACAGAGGAGCCATGATGGACGAGTCTTACGGAAAAGGAGAAGAGGCAAGTAAGGACTGACCAGTCAATGATGTCAGAGGCATCAGAGACCAAGAATACATACTATGAAGCACAACCATATTGCATATCAGTTTTAATGCTGTGGACAGGAAAGATAATGGAGGAATTTGGAAATTGGGGTCGGTAAATGTGACTAAAACTATTAACTCGCATAGCAGATAAACGTCAACACACATCGATTGAGCTGAATAATCTGCTTTTGTGCTGTAACTGCTAAGTATTTACTAAGATTAAAAAAAGCAGTTTTTGTTCCCCTGCATGTTCAACTTTAGTAAAGAAAAATCCAACTAGAAGCAACTTCAACCATACAAACCGTTCATCGTCCATTTCTAAGCTAGACTCGCTTTCTGACAGCTGTCTGCAAAGAGCCTCTCTCCTTTCCATTTCTCTCTGTAGTTTTCGCTGCAGCCTCAGATTCTCTTCCCTCATGTGACGCTCTTCCTCCAAATACTGGGCCATCTTCTCCGTGTCTGTAAATTTGAAATAAGTGAACTATCAGCCAAGGGTTGCACAATCTTGTAACTAAGGATAACAAAATAGGCAGGCACAAAATTCCATACTAAATGCAGGATTAACAGGATGGAATGTGAAAGCGCCAAGAGAAAAGCTTGCATGGTGACAAAATGTGATTGCTGAATGTATAGGAAAGTGTGATGTAGAGGTCTAGAACACAATACAGAAACTAGATAAAGAGTGAAGAATGTCAATACAAATGCAAATGAAAATAAACTGCAAAAATGCATTTAACAAGAAACAAAATATAACATTCAAAGACATAAATGCTGTTAATTGAAGTAGAACTGTGCGGAGGAATTTGAGCTGCTGCCATGCAATGCACATGGCACTTTCCTGTTGCACAAAAGTTTGAGGTAACATTCATTAGTATTTCAGTGAGGAAGAAAGTCTTCCAGAAGGGAGGGGGGGGGGTCTCAGCTGAGTGCGACCCATCTCCTACACCACTGCACTCACCCCCGCCCCTCCCTCCCAGAACCAGGATATGGACTCCTTGTCCACACTTCTCACCCCACCAGCCTCTGCATTCAAAGGATCACCCTCTGCCAGCTCCAGCATGATGCCACCACCAAACACATCTTTCCCCCTCACTCCCCATCAACATTCCATAGGGACCGTTCCCTCTGGGGTACCTTGGTCCACTCCTTCATACCCAACACTTCACCCCCTGCAAACGGCACCTTCCCCATGCAATCATAGCATCATATAATCCCTACATTGCGGAAGAGGCCATTTGGCCCATCAGGTCCACACCAACACTCCAAAAGAGCACTTGATCCAGGCTCAATCCCCCGCCCTAACCCTGTATCTCCACGCATTGATCATGGCCAATCTACCTAACCTGCACATCTTGGCCACTAAGAGACAATTTAGTGTGGCCAAACCACCCCGCACATCTTTGGACTGGGGGAGGAAACCGAAGCACCCAGAGGAAAACCACGCAGAGACGGGAAGAATGTGTTAACTCTGCACTGACAATCAACCAAGGCATGGAATCGAACCCGGATCCCTGGTGTTGCGAGGCAGCAGTGCTAATCACTGTGCCACCGTGTTACCCCCATTCGCAGAAGATGCAACACCTGCTCCTTTCCTTCCTCTCTGCTCATCATTCCAGGGCCTAAACATTTTTCAGGTGAAGCAGTGTTTCTCGTGCACCTCCTTTAATCTGGTCTATTGCATTCACTGCTCTCAATGCAGTCTACTCTACATCAGAGAGACCAAACCCAGACTTGGTGATCGCTTTGCAGAACACCTTTGTTCCATCGCAAGCAGGACTCAGACCTTCCCGTCGCTTGCCATTTCAACACACTATCCTGCTCTCCTGTTCACATGTCTGTCCTTGGTCTGTTCCAATTTTCCAGTGAAGCCCAATGCAAACTGGAGGAGAATCACCTGATTTTCCGATTAGGCACTTTACAACTTTCCAGACTTAACACTGACTTCAATTTCAGAGCAGAGCTCTCTCCGCCACCTTTATTCCATTTCCATTTATTTCACTTCATCTTATTTATTTTCATTTCTTCCATCATTTCAATTTTCCCACTATTCTAAAATCTTGCTTTCCATCTTGTTTTCTCCCCACGGTCTCCCCCTCTTCCCATGCAACTAGGGCCCATCTGTTACATGTCTCAGGTTGTCCTCTGACACTCTGCTTACCTTTGCTCTGCCATTTACAGATTCTGGTCTCTTATGGCTGCTATCAGCACCCTTCTTATCCATGATCACCATTGACATTCCCTTTGTCTTTTTGTCGATGACATTTTTGTCAATTCCTCCTCCTCCGCGCCCCCCCCCCCCCGCAACCCCGACCCCTGACCCCACCCTAACAGTATCAATCTCATCCTATTTTCTATTGTCTTCAGCTCTGACGAAGAGGCACCCTGACTCGAAACGTTAGCTCTGTTCTCTCTCCACAGATGCTGTCAGACCTGTTGAGATTTTCCAGGGTTTTCTATTTTTGTTTCAGATTCCAACACCCGCAGTCACTTGCTTTCATCAAGATACGCGATCTTTTAAGAATAGATCACTAGTTAATACAAATGAAGAAGTTTTTTTTAAAAGCACAGAAGGCAGCCATCCTGTCCATTGTGCCTCTCATAGTTCTAGCTCTGCAACTGGACACTTTTATTTCAACTACATACCCTCAGATCTTTGCCAGTATTATATTCAATATATTTATCAGATTTACTATAATTTAACTGGATCTTCATAGTTCAGAATTCATCAACAGGCTTGATTCAGGGTTAACATTCAGCTCCCAAAAGAGAAAATGCTGGAAAATCTCAGCAGGTCTGGCAGCATTTGTAAGGAGAGAAACGAGCTGACGTTTCGAGTCCAGATGACCCTTTACAAAGGGTCATCTTCACTCAAAACGTCAGCTCTTTTTTCTCCCCTTACAGATGCTGCCAGACCTGCTGAGATTTTCCAGCATTTTCTCTTTTGGTTTCAGATTCCAGCATCTGCAGTAATTTGCTTTTAACATTTAGCTCACACAGGAGAATTAATAAGAAACTTGCACCAAATTTATGATGATTCCATTCTGTGAGGCTTCACACTTGAAGGAAGGAATGGGACGTGCTCTCTTTCAGGCACCTTGCGTTATCAAGCACTAGCAAGGTATGGAATTGGAGCAAAAGGCTCCTTCAGTTTGGTCACAGCCCCAGCACCACTGTGCATCTCGAGGGAAACTGCTAAAATAGCGGCAGCTTGATGCTAGAAAGTCCATGTCACAGCGCAGCAATGGGCAGAAGGCTTTAATCCAGTTGAGCGGGGGTGACTTCGAGTCTAGTGCATGAAGGGCACTAGCTCATTCTGTATACCATCCAATCCCTGAAAATGCACTTTTCTTTACAGCAGTGAGACTATTAAAAAACTAAAGCACATCATTGTTAATTGATGTTAAAGAATCACTTGATAACAATGAAAACAAGTAGTTGGAAAAAGAATTCCCACCATCATGACATTTCAAGTTTACGGTGGAACTTACGCTGTAACTGGGCAGCTCGAAGTTGTTTTTTTAGCCTCTCTACCTCATTTTTCAAAAATCGGATATGTCGCATCATGTTTTCTGGCGAGTCTATTTCCATAGAAATGTCCCTGGGAGATGGAGGGGCTGACACCGGCTGGTCTAGCTTCTCCTGTAAAATACTAAAAGAACAAATACTTAGAAACTAAGCCACAAAAAGAGGATTTTGATTCTATGATAGACTAAGTGTACAGGCCAATCAGCAACAGCCTGATTTTCATGGACACGATAACACAATAACATTTTAAATGTTTATAATTGATAATCAGACCATTTACTGCATTCAACAAAATATAGTTGTTAAACTCAGAGAGGAAGTGATAACCCTGTAGGATGAGCACAAGGAAGCATGTTTCTCACCCACCTAATTTGTAAAATCTCCCATGTGGAGCATGGGAAAATGTCCTGTCACTGCAGTTAAGCAGTGCCCTCACATGGTGATCCAGCCCTGCATAAAGCTCCCACAACTGACACCGTTAAACTAGCTTTGCTTTGACCCGAAATTCTGCCGAATAACTAGCACCAACTTTACTCTCATCCTCCCCAAACAATACCCATTCACAAGGATGAGGTTAAACTGCACAGAGGATGTATACAATATTGCAAGGAAGACAACCCCATGAGGTACTCAAACTTTCTTCATTCCTTGTCCCTTAAAACAGAGGACCATGGCTTGCAAAATTCTCACCGTGGGGGTGAGAACGTAACACTGCCCCCCACACCCATTTCTGCAATTAGATATCATTAATCAAATTAGTTATTCAACAAATCATAGAATCCGTAGAGTTCAGGAGGAAGTCATTCGGCCCATTAGGTCTGCACCAACTCTCTGACAGAGTAACTTAACCCATAACCCCACACACTCACCATGACTAACCCATTTTACCTACACATCTTTGGACACTAAGGGGCAATTTAGCATGACTAATCCACCTAATCTGCACATTTTTGGACTGTGGGGGAAAACTGGAGCACCCGGAGGAAACCCAGGCAGACAAAGGGAGAACGTGCAAACTCCACACAGATGGTCACACAAGGCTGGAATCAAACCCGGATCCCTGGTGCTCTGAGGCAGCAGTGCTAACCACTGTGTCACTGTGCCGCCCTGAAATGAAATGGGTCAAGCAATATTTCTCCATTATATTCACATATAGAACATTCTAGTTTTATGTACATCTGAATGCTCATGACTTGATGAAATACTCATGCACAGTCCAAAAGTTGAACAGTTTGAGTCAAGGAACTTACCGCTTTTCTGCTTCCAGTTTGTCCATCCGTTTCCATAATCGATTTACTAATGCTTCTTGTTCTTGTTCCAAGGTATTTTCAAGGTCAATTTTCTCACGTCTCAGCTTTCCAAAAAAATTGAGCATTTTAGTGGAGTGCACACTGTCAGCGCGATGAATACAGACATTAACAATGCATTGCAGCGTGTAAATGCACATCGCTCAACCTGGGCCAGTTTCTGAGCTGCATTACTGCAGTGCAGAGTTTTGGAGAGTATTTATGATATTAATGTACCCTTTATAACTCAGGCCCTATAACAGAAAAGTACGCTTTTGTCAAGAAGGTACATATTTAAAATGGAGATGGATAGAAGCTCGTAAGAGAGAAATGCTTACACACCTGATCAAACAAAATGCAGAATTTTGGAAATATATATACACACACATTTAATTGAATCATTCTCAAATCTGAACCCAAGTCTGAGCCTAACAAGGCAACTCAATTCTTTTTCCAAAACAATCACTTTTTAAACAATTGTCCTGTGGCTGCACTCAATTTTTCCATTGAGAATGATGGTGTTACAGCAAAGTTTACAATTTGCTTCACAAGGCAAAGACTTCAAAACAAAATTCTGCTTCATTTTCCATTCTCCACTGTTACCTACACATTTTCATAAGTATGTATTTATTAAATAAATGTAATTTTAATACCTTGGGATTGAACTCAAGATTCAGTGGCTGACTGATTGAAGTTACCCATTGGTAGCCGCTTCTGGTTACACTTCTATCGACAGCACTTCATAGTTTATTTCCCATTCCAGCTTTCATCAACCTTCCCTTTGATTCCCTTGTCACCCACCTCTTTACCATTCAAACCATATTTTTTCTTTCTACCAAGGGAATCCTTTCACCTTTCCTCAATCCTATTACTCCTTCTCAAAAATTTCTACATTCTACCTTCTGATCTCAAATACCACCTCGTTTCCAACCTCCCCAGCTCATCTCAAATCCCTCAATGTATCAGCACCATCGAATTCCTCATCCATCTGTTATCTAGTTAGTTCGCACCAGTTTCAATCTGCCACAGCACCAAAACTGCCTGTGCCAAATTCAATAACATTTTGTGTGCCTATGCCTATCAGTGCTATTCTCCACTGCACTCTCAAAAATTTCATCAAAGCTTTTTGTCTTGCACTCATCAGGACAATTCGTAAGAATACTAAAGTAGAGAGAAACAAATTTATAGTGTATGAGAACTGATTAATGGCAAGTGGACTCTGGACTGGTAAAGGCGCCATGGAGAATGCACCAGTTGATGCCAGGCATTGACTTAAATTTAATCCATGCAGCTCGACTCTGATTGATCAAGGCATTGCCCTGAGGAATGAACCAGCAAATGGCTGTCACTTAATTTGTTTAGCTGAAATAGGCACAACATGTGCACATGTTCTTTCTGTCTGAAAAGAACAGGACCCTTTGCATCAATAGATGTAGCTTCCAATATACGCAAATGTTGTGTGCCCGACTATCTTAAATTGGTTGTCAGTATAATTCTTAGCACACTGAGGATTATTGAGCAAATGTTGTTCAATCGCAAAATCACATCTAATGTTGGACACTGTGGTTCTGAGTTTTGCAAGCACAGGTTGGTCGAGTGCAGCCTGTACCTTGCCCACTGAGAACAGTGGAACCAATATGCTGTTTGATTTGATTTGCCAGTTGTCGGGACCCACAACCTATAGCTAGCATCACAGTGGCACGGAATTTAAATACCTCATTTGTGAGATAGGCAGAGCCTCTTTTTGGCTTGACAACATCCTATTAGTGGTGAATACCACTCATGTTGCTACCGCCTTAGTAGCAGCATGAAACAGCTAGGTGTCATTCTATTGAAGACACGTTTCTCATGCACTATTTGCAAGAGCTTGGCCGAGAGGGGATCCCAAGGCAACACCATCTATTTGGGCATACAAGGTGTCGTTAAAATTGAACTCAAAAGTGAACTCAAGAGTTTGTAAGTTCAATAAATACTGATTACGCAATGGTGGCAAGCCTAGGTCGCCATGATATGGTGCCGCAGTGCACACATCTATGATTTCCTTAAGTGGAACATTGGTCAATAGGCTAGCAATGTCAAATCAGCACAAGGGCTCAGTATTGCTATTGATTTGCAAGTCCTGTATGGTCTTCACAAAGGTGAAGGAATCTTTCACCATAAATGTGGAAAAATTGCTCAAAGATTTGCCCAACCATTTGGCCAATTCATGTTGTGCAGAACTGGATATAGATAAGAGCGTAAAGGGACATCACTTGTGTGTCATGGGAAATCCTTACATATGCAGACACAGCGAGCCAATGAGGACAGACTCTGTCATAATTATCACACAACACTTCATTGCTCTTACACAAGTCCAGTAAGTGTTTCTTAGTTTACTTTTGTCCATGTCCAGTCATGTTGAGCAGCAAATCCAACGGATACAAATTTGAACCTATCAAGAATGGGATGCATTTTGTTGATATAGTCAGACTTGTTGGATAACTATTCCCACCCCTTTGTCAGTTTTAATTATGTATATGTCTGTGCTGATCTTAAGGCCTCGCAATGCTTTCAGCTATTTGCGCTGCATGTGAAAAATCAGGCAGGTCATTCAGAATCCTGCAATAGGCATGTGCTAGATCAGTTAGACGTGATTTCAAGGATTCAGCAGATGCCGGTTTGTGGAAGGATAATTGGGAGTAGAGGAGTTAAATTCAGCAAATATCCCATCCCATTTGATTTGGGATGGATGCGCACCAAAATTGAAACCACGTGCAAGAACAAACCCCTCGTTTTCTCCATTGTCATTAACTTGTTCAGGGCTTTCAACACACTGACTGATTCAACTTCCTGCATGCCCTTTCCTCTCTAGTACTTAGTATAGTTTATATTATTCCAATTCATGACCAGTCACCTTCAGTTTATCCCTCAGCTCTGTCCTTGATCCTGTTCTTCAGCTAAATATCACCCAGAGACCATGCTGACCAGCCGCCTTGGGCAGGAGAGAAAACTTGATTGTGTCCATCAAGTGAATTTAATATCAGGTAGTCCATATATCATTTAGTCAATGTGCTATTGATTATTTTGTGACAAGACGAATCTCAATCCCGATATTCATAACCTTGGATCAGCATTCCTGTAAGTCTGCTAAAGATACCTAAATACCTATCTGTTTTGACATCATGAGCCAAAACTATTCTGTTCAATAATGGCAACACTGAACTCTCACTCCCACATGAATCTTTCAACTCTTAAGTGGTGATTCCATCTTCTTCCCAAATATTCATACATTATTGAATTGTCAGAAGGAACTGCCCTCATTTCAAACCCTTTGCTGTGGATGTTGTGATTAGATCTGGAATTAATTTGTGGCTTAGAGTTGGTTGTTTGAAAAAGCATCAGATTCCATACGCAAATTGATGACACTCTGTTCAACCTCACCATCACCTATTATGACCTCTCTGCTGTCTCTAAATAGTTTGGCTACTTGTTTGACGCTCTGTATGCACGAGTACAAATTTCCTCCAACTAAGTATTGGGAAGACCCAAAGTCATTGTCACCGGTTTCCAGCACAAACTCTGTTCCCTAGCTATTGACCTTAACCCTCTCCCAGTGGACTATCTAGAGGCTGAACAAGACTATTTGCAAACTTGGTGCCACATCTAAAGTTGAGTTCCTGACCACATGTCCCCAAAGTTCGCTTATTTTTATTTACTGACATCACCTGACTCCTCCCTTGCCTCATCCATGCTTTCATTACCGCTAGACTTGACCATTCCATTTCACTCCTCTCTCACCTCCCACATTATAAGCCCAGTAAAGTTGAAGCCATCCAGTACTCTGCTGCCCATGTCCTAATTCACACCAAGTCCCATTCACCCTGTGCTTGCCAACCTACACTGGCCCGATTAAACAATGTCTCCATTTTAAAATTATCATTCTCATTTTCAAATCCCTTCATGGTCTCACTCCTTCCCATCTCTGTAATCTCCACTAGCCCTAGAACCCTCTACGATATTGGTGATCTTCCCAATTCTGATCTTTTGAGCACCCTGTTTTTAATTGTTCTGCCACTGGCGGTCATACCTTCAACTGCCGAAGCCCCAAGCTTTGAGGTTCCCTCCTTACACCTCTCCATCTCATACAGCCGTTCCTCCTTTAAGGGACTGCTTAACACCTACCACTTTGACCAAGCTTTATGATCACCTGCCCTAATATATTGTGTGGCTCAGTGTCACATTTTCTTGGATTATATTCCTGTAAGCCACTTTGGGATGTTTTACTGGGGTAAAGGAGGTTTGTAAATACAAGTGGTTGCTGCTGTTAGATTCTAAGTCCTCCCTGGGCAATGCTGAAGGTTTTTGTTGTCACTGGCTTTAGCATTGGACAGTAAAGGTCAGTGGTCGGCCATGGACAGATGTAGTGTGGGATGGTAGCAAGAAATTGCTTCATTGGGAAACAGTATTTCTGTTTGTCTTCCTGGCTGTAGGGCGGAACAAGGCTACTTGTTCACCCTCTTAGGCTGAAGAATCCCCAGTGTTCTACTGCGGGAACAAGATAGTAGATTTATTTAAGTAGGATTTGCTAGTACAGCTACAGGAAAATAAGCAAGCAAAGAAAGCACTTCAGTCGGCACTCCTGCAGGCCCAATGAAACTTCTGCTGGCATTTCAGACAAGAATTTAAAAAGCCAGTCAGATAATTTGCTGTCTTCACTCATCTTACTCATCTTTATAAAGAGCTCGAATGGGCATGATGGGCCGAAAGGCCTCTTTTTATGTTGCATGATTGTATAAGATTGTACAGGAGGGCCATAATGGTCAAGGGATTGGAATGAGGGGCAACGTGGGGATTCTTCAGTCTCAAAGGATGAGCAAATAGCCTTGTCCCACCAACAACAGGATCTAACAGGTACCAAGGGCTTTTGAGCCACATTCCTGGGAAGCAGATGTGGAGACAAGGGATTTAATCCTGACTGGTTCTGGGCACTAAATGAGTGCTACGTCTGGGAATTACATATAAGCAGTTGATATGGTCATGCCATCACATTTATGATCATGCAGTAAATTAAAAGAACAGATTTGCAGTTTAAAAAGAACAGCAATTCCTAATAGTCAGAAAAGGATCAGAAATCAAAGCCACAAGCGCACAACTAACTTGCAAACAAAGGGCTAAAAGGTGCTTACCTGCTCGAGTGTAAATTGCTTGGAAAGAGTATCATTTTCCAGTTTTTTGATTTTCTTCATCAGCTTGTTCACTTGGAACTCCTGTTCCTGCTCCAGTGTCTGCTCCAGTTCAGCCTTTTCATGCTGCAACTAAAAAGGAAAAAAACAAGGGCAGTGCAAGTGGGGAACAATGATGGAAGGTTTGGCACTGTCTGAAATGGGTAGCTGCCAGCAGTAATTTTATAAACCAGCATGCCCATGACAAATGTTTTGCCGAGTTGTACATCAGGAACCGGAGCAGGCAGTCATGGGCTTTCTGGTCATTTAACAGTTAGAGAATCATCAGGCTAAATTCCTGATACGCGTTCCTGGCAGGATGTGCACTGGATTGGGCGTGTAAATTCATAAAATTATCCCCTGCCGTTTCTCAATACTCTTCTGGTCAACATGTTTACTTCAAAGAAAAATTACACAGTCACAAAGGCAGCTAAATGCACCTTATGAAGGGAATAAATCAAGTTATGTATTAATCTGAGTTTTCAGACAATAGGCACTTCACTGGTATGCAACAGTGTGATGGAATTTACCAATTAACAACTCTGCAGCAAAGAAGTCAGGATACATTCTTAAGGCAATTTCTACCAACACACATTCTGTGGGGAGTCAGTCAAAAATTCTGATGTGAACGTGTTCCTGCCAATAGTGTGCACATTAGACAAACTTTTTAAAATGTTTATTGGAAGGAACGTGTTATGCGACAACTGATATCATATTTTCTCAAAGAACTTGAATATGTACTGGGAAAATTAACTATACATTTACAGCGTGTGGGATTTAGTTCTGAAATAATGCCCATTTTTTATACTCTGATTTAACCACGAGCATTCTAACCCAGTGGAACACGGGACAGGAAAAACTTTGTTCAAATTCAAAATGCATGAATGTCAAACTTAAAAATAAAAATCTGATTACATAGTGCCTGAAACACATGCTATTCAAGAGCATGCGGCTGCTCAAAGTGATTCATTTCAAATTTATTTTTTGTTTTAATTATGAGATATTTTGAAATTTCTAAACCAAGTTTCTCCCAAAGCAGGGCACATTAACGACGTGATCTGCCTTTACCTGCATCAGCTTGCGGGAGAGTTCGTTTGTGAGAAATTCTTCTTCTTTCTCATAATTTACGGCCAGTGTTTCTTTTTCTTTTTGCAAAGCTTGAATCTTTTTAAACAAGGTATTACTAATAAACTCTTCCTCCTGTTCAGCCCTTGCTTGCTGCAGAATAAAGAAGAGAGATGATTAAGAACACTTGCAGCAATTACTTGAGGTAATTTGAAATAAGTGATCATGGTTAAACATTTCTACGTCCGAGGAAATTTTAATATACCTTTGCTAATGGTGTGTTTTGATTAAACTTAACAGCTAACTTTGCTGTCCCTTTCCCTGAGAGAATTCAATTCCAATCCCTCTCCCACGCTGCTGCACACTTCCGTTCTCTTTGACTCCAAATCCCCCTTTCTACAAGTCTTCAATTCCGTCCCATCTTTGTGTCACAAGCCTGCTCATACATGTTCTTTTCTTACCTCCCACATTCTACCCTTTGTAAACTTGGTCAAACTCTGCACCCCTGTTCACCTATTGCCCACATAGTGTAGATTAGAGGGGCTTTAGATTGGTTCCACTGGTCGGCGCAACATTGAGGGCCGAAGGGCCTGTACTGCGCTGTAATGTTCTATGTTCTACTTGCTGACCTACACTAATTGCTGGTTTAAGCTACGTCTCGATTCAAATCCAACCAGGGTTTCACCCCTATCTTTGAAATCTCCTTCAGCCCCACAATATCTGTGATAGCAGCACTTCCCCGATTCCAGCATCGAGCATCCCAACTTTAATTGCATCACCACTGCTTACCACACTTTCAGCTGCTAGACTCGACAGCTCCAGAAATCCCTTTCTAAACTTGCACACACCTTTTTCTCTTCCCTCCTTCCCGATGTTCCCCAAACCTCTCTCTTTGACTAAGCCTTTGGCGATCTGCCCCAATGCCCTCTTATGCAGCTCAGTATTCAACTTTTGCATTATTATGGTCCCGTAAAGTACTTTAGCTCCTTGAACAAAACATATTCAATGTAAATCAAAGATTTTATTGTTGACTGGAAGGTGGAAACCCAACATAAAGATTGAAAGAGTTAGCGTTTAGATAGCACCTTTCGCAACCTAAATGTTTGATACAGTCAAAGTACATCTGAAGTGTGGTCATTGTTGAAATGCAGGAAACACCTAACATATCACCACATCATTTGTTTTCTCGGTGGTGCTGGCAGGGATATAAATGTTGGCCAGGACACTGGGAGAACTCCTGTGCTCTTCTCCAAATAGGTTCTTGAGATCTTTTAAATCTCATCCAAAAGACAGTATCTGCACCAGTGCAGCACATTCAATACTGCACTGGACTTTCAGCCTAGATTGCATGTTCATACATCTGAAAGGAGGACTTAAACTCAACATTCTGATTCAGGGGTAACAGTACAAGCAAAGCTGATACCAAATGCGCTCCTTGGATTAGACTGCCCTATTTGTTGGCAACACAACTCTCCAGAAATATGGATCTTTTTCCAAATGAGTTTCCTCAGTGAGTGTCTGACATGCAATATTTTTCTTCATTTCAAAAGCAAATACAAGCCTTCCTCCTACATTTAACATTTTCATGCAACTAGATGGCAATTTTCTGGGGCCGTTACTCCCAGCCGGGGCTTTCGTTGGCCCATTGAATTATGCGCAAGGACGAAACAGGATTCTCGCCAGGTGTCAAACCTGCTGAGTGTCTTCCAGTTTGCTCACCCTGGCAGGAACCTGATCAGAACTCATTCACATCCATTTCAATCTCATTAGCGAGATTGAAGCGGACTGCTGTGGCCTCTTGGGATGCTCCCCCCCTCCAAAGTTGGAAATCCCGTGGGCATCACTACTTCTGCTCCTTAAAAGCAGGGGTCAGGTGCCATGGACTTAAAGGGGGGACAGGGAGCTAAGTACCAGCTTTATCTTATAGCCACGATGCCTATGGGCTATGCAGCCGCAGCCAGATTGCATTTGGGAGTCCCTCAAAGGACCTGGTGGGTTGGGGACGCTCAGGCTGGGGTGGGGGTCTCAGGAGTCTTCCCCCAGGATGGGGTGTATGTGGCTGGTCTACTCCATGTAGCCCCGAAAATCCTCAGCCTGTGAACTTCAAACAATCTTCAGGTTAACTTAAGAGACTCATCGCTTGTCGCCTTGAATTGTTTTGAAGTCCTTAAATCAAATACATTTTTATGCCCCATGAAGATTTCAAAACTTTTGGCTTGACAGCTCGAGACCATTTCAAAGCAGGGAACCCCTCAGGTAACACAGAATAGTAACAGTAGGTCCATTAAGTTCTTTGAACTCCTTTGGTTTGACAGCTCCAGTCCATTTCCAAGCAGCCATTAGCTCTGTTTGTTTATGCAACCACTCGCTCCATTAACTTTCACTAACCTTTTGATTGACACGTCACAGCTAGTTCAAAGCAGGCAGTTGTTTATTTACACAAGCTTTTCCACGGTCCATTAATATGAAGTATTTCCTCTTTTGAGCAGCTCTCTAACTGCAGTTCTTTTGTAAAGGAGAACTCCTTTCTTCGGAACTGGTTTGGGGGGGGCGGGGGGGTGGGGGGAGGGAGGTTTCCTCCCACTGTAGTTTTCTTCAGAGTGAGTTATTTCAATTTCTGAAGTGAATTACAGTAAGGGCAGGTGCTCTGGCGAAGCCCAATTTTTTTTAAAGCTAATATTTCAGGACCTCTTCTGCCTGAACAGAATGCCAGCACTGGAGGTGTGTTCCACCATGTAAACAGCTGGCACCACTCAAAATATTGAGGTGCAAGGGTTCCTCAAAGAGGAGCTCATTGCTGCCACCGTGTAAATCTCTGGATAGATATGATGACCATGGCTCGGAGGCCTTTGTGGCCCTTGGATAGTCAGGGACATGGCTGTGCAGTTCCCAGGCACTGCCCGCGGCACCGCCAACCTGGCAGTGAAAGTTTGGCTTTGCCATGGGGAGGCAATGGCCTAGTAGTATTATCGCTAGACAATTAATCTGGAAACTCAGCTAATGTTCTGGGGATCCGGGTTCGAATCCCATTATGGCAGATGGTGGAATTTCATAGAAATCATAGAAACCCTACAGTGCAGAAAGAGGCCATTCAGTCCATCGAGTCTGCATCGACCACAATCCCATCCAGGCCCTATCCCCATATCCCTACATATTTTACCCACTAATCCCTCTAACCTACGCATCTCAGGACACTAAGGGGCAATTTTGTTTTAGCATGGCCAATCAACCTAACCCGCACATCTTTGGACTGTGGGAGGAAACCGGAGCACTCGGAGGAAACCCACGCAGACACAAGGAGAATGTGCAAACTCCACACAGACAGTGACCCGAGCCGGGAATCGAACCCAGGTCCCTGAACCTGTGTAGCAGTAGTGTTAACCACTGCGCTACCGTACCGTTGAATTCAATTTTTAAATATCTGGAATTAAGATTCTACTGATGACCATGAATCAATTGTCGGAAAAACCCACCTGGTTCACTAATGTCCTTTAGGGAAGGAAATCTGCCATCCTTACATGGTCTGGCTACATGTGACTCCACAGCCACAGCAATGTGGTTGACTCTCAACTGCCTTTGTGAAACTAGGGATGGGCAATAAATGCTGGCCAACCAGCGACGTCCATGTCCCACGAATGAATAAAGAAAGGTGGAATGTTGTTCCCTTGGGGGGATATGATGCCAGCAAGGATGGGTCGGGTCACACCTGTTTTTTGTGCGTGGGGTGCGGTGGTTGGTGTGGTGTGGGTGCATGTACACGAGGGGGCATGTGAGGGGGCGTGAGTGTGTGCGCGTGGAGGAGGGTGTCCCTGTGTGTTGAAGGGTTGGGGGTTCCCCTTGTCCTGGGGAAGGGGGTGCTACGATGAGCATCGAGGGGGGGTGCTACAATGAGCATCGAGGGGGGGTGCTACAATGAGCATCGAGGGGGGTAGGGGGGCTGTCACTGTTCTCTGAGAGACCTTTAAAAAAGGTGCCCTGATCTTTGAGGAACACAACCTGTCAGTGTGTTTAGGCCCCACCCTGTGCAAATTTGCCCCTCTTCAAAAGAACTTTCCAAGTGCAGCAATGCAGCTGATTAGTGCTGCCAGGGCCAGTGGGGAACAGACCACATTTCCCACTAGCGGCAGCTCTGTTTCTTTTTGTTTAAAAAGAGAACTGCACCCCTAGTTTTCTCCCATTTTCTGAATTAAAAAAAACAATATTAGGAACAGAGAATGAGGTCATGTATGAATCAATTGTAGGTTAAATATGGTTTATATGCCTGAAAATAGAGTGGGAATGATGAGCTGAATATATCTCATTGCACATTTGGTATTTTCTAAGCAAATGTTTTGTCAGAAAGTAAATGGGTGACCCAGCTCTCGTCTTTCTTAACTAAGATAAAAATGGCATCACGTGCTTCAGAAGACAACTGCTATCTGCACCAAACAGAGTGACTAAATATTTATTTCCAGCATAACTGGAATAGCGTGCCCTGTTTTTTCGAGTGCTAATTTAACAAAAAAAAACTACTGTCTGAATTTGCTGCTTAGTGAAAAACCACAGACTTTCAGTTGAATTTATAACAACCAAGGTGTACACACCAAATAATTATCCAAATGACATGAAATTCTGATCATCTTTTAATGTAATATGTTCAAAGGTTTGCAGATCACATCTAATCAGTACTTACAAATTGGAATACAAAATGCTCAGCCATGACTACACGCACTGCTACGTATCCTGTTGGGTTGCAAAATTACTTTCACAACAAAATGAAAAGTAAAGTCTACTCCACTGTTACGTTCAGTGCAATTCTGCACTCTGTTTATCAAAGGTACCATCTTTCCGATAAGAGGTTTAATTCAGGTCCCATCTACCCAGCTAAATGAATGACATCACAGCACAAGACCATAGGGGCTGGCCGGTGGCCTGGACAACATTTATTCCTCAAGAAAAACCATTAGAACAAGTTAACTGATCACTTATTACTTTCCTGAGATAAATACTCCCGAAATGTGAGCGTTTGAGATCTACGAATTAACTCCAGTGAATATACCTCCAAAGTGCTTTGGCTGAAACGCATTATAAGGCGGCAGAGTGGTTAGCACTGCTGCCTCGCAGCGCCACTCAAATCCGGCCTTGGATGACTGTGTGGAGTCTGCATATTCTCCCCCGTGTCTGCGTGGGTTTCCTCTGGGTTCTTCGGTTTCCTCCCACACTCCAAAGATGTGCAGATTAGGTGGATTGGCCGTGCTAAATTACCCTTTAGTGTCAGGGGGATTACCAGGGTAAATACATGAAGTTATGGGGATAGGGCCTGTTGTTGGTGCAAGCTCGATGGGCCAAGTGGCATCCTTCTGCACTCCATACAAATGTAATTTTTTTTATTGCCACCTTAGCTATTTTGATTTCAATTGACAGAGGCAGACAAGATGAAACGAGGCAAGCAGGGAAAGGCTCCAGGGAAATCAATGACCAAAAATAGAATCCAGCTGCAAATTGTATAAGAAGATTTCTATTCCAGAGATATGGAGAGTTCTCTTTAAAGCTTAGAGCATCTTTGGTTTAATGGAAAGACAATAAAGCATACTTGACACCAGAACAGTGAGAGAATTCTGTGTCCTTTGTTTCTTTTCGCTGTATTTAACCTCCCAGTATGTTTTAGCTATTTGCTGAAATAAATATAATTTTCTGCAATGAGGCTGTTGCTTTCAGTCGGCAGGGCATTTTTGAAAATTAGGATATTCACACCTTAGGAACGTTAATATTTACCGAGCATTAATTAAAGTTTTAAAACTATTCTTTTGGAACATAGAATTCTAACTATCTTCTCAGGGATGCAATGAAATCAACCTAATATGCAATCCACTGCACAGAGCTGATGTTGAAGATCAGTGCGCGCGCATGGGAGACGGAACTGGGGATGCTGGTACAATTTTTATTTGATTTATTACTGTCACATGTATTAGTATACAGTGAAAATTATTGTTTCTTGCGTGCTATATAGAGAAGGCATACAGTACACAAGGGAGAAGGAAAGGAAAGGGTGTAGTGTTATAGTCATAGCTAGGGTGTAGAGAAAGATCAACGTAATGCAAGGTAAGTCCATTCAAAAGTCTGATGGCAGCAGGGAAAAAGCTGTTCTCAAGTTGGTTGGTACATGATCTCAAGAATTTTCAGAAAGGTAACTTTCTCTCGTTCTAACTTTGTAAGAGTGCATTTTCCTGATTTTCAAAAGCAGACAAAAATCAAACTACTTTAGATATCATGACAAGCCCCCACCCTGCTAAAAATGTAACTAGAAAAGGTATAACAGGTGTGTAGATGCCACTTCCTCATATCCAACACACATGCAGCAGACAAAACATGGACATCTATAAACCTTCAATTCCCAACTGACCAAAATTCATCATATGACTTGCTAAAATATGAATTTTGCAGTAATTCAGAAAATAATTTAGTCGTGCTTTTCCTGTTATATGCTAATGATCTAGATCTTGGACAGTTTCAAAGTTTGCGGATGATACAAAACTTGGAAGCATTGCAAACTGTGAAAAGGACAGCACAAAACTTCAAAAGGACATAGACAAGTTGGAGGAGTGGGCAGATAGAGTCAGAGATATACAGCACAGAAACAGGCCCCTCAGCCCAAGTCATCCATGCCAAGCAGGTTTCCTAAATTTAACTTGTCCCATTTGCCTGCGCTTGGTCCACATCCCTCTAAACCATTCCCGTCCATGTACCTATCCAAATGTATTTTAAGTGTTGTAATTGTACCCGCCTCTTCCACCTCATTCCATATACACACTACCCTCTGTGGAAAAAGTTGCCCCTCAGGTTCCTTTTAAGTCTTTCCCCTCTCATCCTAAACAAACACCCTCTAGTTTTGAACTCCCCCTACCCTGGGGAAAAGACCGTGGCTATTCACCTTAGCTATGCCCCTCATGATTTTATGAACCTCTATAAGGTCACCCCTCATGCTCCAGGGAGCCTCATGCTCTCATCCAAATTGTTTATATAAACGGCAAACAACAGTGGACCCAGCACCGATCCCTGTGGCACACCGCTGGTCACAGGCCTCCTGTCTGAAAGACAACCCTCTACCACCACACTGTCTCCTACCAGCAAGCCAATTTAGTATCCAATTGGCCAGTTCTCCCTGGATCCCATATGATCTAACCTTACTGATCAGTCTACCATGCGGTATCTTATATAGGGATAGGTGACAGATAAAGTTCAATGCGGAGAAGTGCGAGGTGATGCATTTTGGTAGGAAGAACATGAAGGAACAACATAAAATGAGGCATGGGAGCAGATGGACCTGGGTGCATATATGCATAAATCTATGAAGGAGGCATGACGGGTGAAGAGAGCAGCTAATAAAGCATACAGTATTCCGGACTACATTGGAGAGGTTAGACTGTTTCCTTGGAGAGAAAGGGGAGATTTAATAGAGATGTTCAACATCGTAAGGGGGCTGGACAGAGTAAAGAGAGAGAAACTGTTCCCACTCAAATGGAAAAAGAACGAGAAGACACAAATTTGAGGCGATTTGCAAAAAGAGCAAATGTGATGTCCGGAAAACCTTTTTCACACAGCGAGTGGTTCAGGTCTGGAAGGCACTACATGCAAGTGTGATGGCCAGGTTCAACCAAGGCATTCAAGAGGGCATTAGATGATTACTTGAATAGAAACAAAGGGAAAAGGCAGGGGAATGGTACTAAATCATAATGCTCATTTGGAAAGCCAGTGCAGACATGATGAGCCAAATGACCTCCTTCTGCACTATAACAATTGCGATTCTGTGAAATTAAGTGCAAGCTTGTTACTGGGGGCATGGGAAAGGACTCTACACTTGGTCAGTCAACATGGACAAACTGTACACTTGACTCAATAAAACAGGATTGCTACAAATATTTGAAGGGCAGATGGAAATTTCAGTCACTTCTACAATGGCAAATAGGTTTTAAAACACATTTCTAGTCCAATCAGAGCAGCAACATTAATGCAACCGGCACAGTACCAACATTAAATACACAATCAGCACAAACATTTCTTAAAACAGTCAAATCATCAATTCCGCAGGCCCACTTTTTGCTAAAATTTGTTCCATGAATCAGACAGCTTAGACGTGCTATTGATACAATAATAGTGTGACATGAACTCAGGATATAAGTTGTCTAACACAAAGAACTACTTTGTAACCTGGTCCATAAAACACAAGAGTGTGTTCTTGAGTTTGTTACTGATGCTGTAAAGTCTGAAACACTTCCCACCTCATTATGAATATTTGAGTTTTACAGAAACATTTATGTGCATTTTCCTGAATAACTAACTCAGCCCAAAGGCGTTTATTAAAAGTTACACAACTACCTTTACTAAAGCTACTGGCGAGAGTATAGATAATAAATTACAAATATAACATGGTCTACTTTTACTGATTGAGGGGAGGGAGGCTGGTATAGTGGACAGCACCTGCTGCCTCTCAGCACCAGGGACCCCAGGTTTAATTCCCAGCTTTGGTCACTGTCTGTGCGGAGTCTGCATGTTATCTCCGTGTCTGCATGGGTTTCCGCTGGATACTCCAGCTTCCTCCCACAGTCTGAAAGACATGCTGGTTAGGTGCATTGGCCATGCTAAATTCTGTGTACCCGAACAGGCTGGCAACTCAGGGATTTTCACAGAACTCCATTGCAACAAAAACATTAATGAAGGTGTCCCATTATACAGGTGCACAAAAAATAGAAAACTAGGTCATAACAATGAAGGAAACAAGTTAAATATAAATATTGCCAGTGTCCAATGTGCCCTCTGTTATCAGCTGGTTGCAGTGAGTCTCAAGCATATCAATGGCTATAAAAAGCTGCTTCTCCAGGGTGATGCAGGCATAGAATAAAACAATCAGAAAGAGCTCTACTGGTCCATGTCCAGCTTAGACCTTGGATGATGACCAACTTTCCCTGTAATTTATTTTTCTTCGAGAGCACAGGTCATCTACGGCCGCACTCGCGTGGTAATTTAAAGGGCCAACTTGCGCAAGGACTCTAATATTGCTGCATGGCCACCTGGCTTAGAGGGCACATTGAAGACAGCCTGGGCTAGGCCCAGAAGCAGATCCAGCAGGCAAGGCTGAGGAAATGGAGAGCATGCAGAAGCAGGCCATACTGAAAATCACTCCATCCAAATTGAAACGGCTCAAGTTCCCGAGAGCGGTTTCAGGACCTTTTGCCAATGAGAAATTCCATCCGAATTGGGATCAGCTCGTTTCACAATGCCAGGGGAATTAGGTTTCCAGCGGGATATTGTAATAGTTGCTTGTCCTCTCACTACATGATCATCTTACCAGCAATTTAATCCATAGGTTGGAGACCTACTTCAGTCTAGGTCTTCTCCCTAAATGCTGAATATTGTAGGCACAAATCCTACTTTGAATTTGAAATCCTCTCTTTACCCAAGTACAATTGTTGTGGAAAGAATAACCAGAGCCCAAAGTTTCTTGGATATAAATCAGTGACAAAACATTTTCTTCAGCACACAATGTGGAAAATCATACTGCAGATGCAAGTTTAATTTTGTGAATTTTGTAATTTACATGCATTTTGCTGTGAACCACATTTCCAGGATTAAAAGCATTACTTGCATTTATACAGCATCTTCCATGATGTTAGATATCCAAGGCATTTTATAGCCAATTAAGTATTTAAGTGTTGTCACTCTTGTAAAGTAAATCCTCTGGTGCCTAGTGCTCAAGGTGGCTGACCAAAGAACTTCAAGAGTGTTAAGCAATTCTATCGGCTCTCCTCTCCTTTCTTGATTCAAAGGTTTTATTCCTGAATTTCACCATTTCACAAGATGTCAATTTTCAGTCGTATTTCCTGTGATACATCTTCATCCTGTTCAGTTGTAGAAATGGGAGTGAATCCATCATGTTCAAATGGAAGGTTGAAAGTCCAGGTCTGCACGAGACACGTTTTCATGATTCAGCATCACCAGTCATGGCTATAAATGGATTTCACGTTCCCTGTGACCTGAAAAGTGCTTCTGATTTTACAACAGTTGGTTAACAATTGTGCGATCTGTGACCACAACAAAATCCGTGTGTGAGAGCACACTGGGCACTGTCATCTCACAGAGCATAGAACATAGCGTATAAATTGAGCCTTGAAAAATCCTTCCAAAAATGGGGTTCAACTTTTCCACAGTATAAAAGGGGAACCACCAGTGCTGGTGAAGGTGGTCCCATTTTGAAATATGATTTTAAAAAGCACTTTCAAATTAAAGCAATGTGACAGATTTTATAGAATTAATTAGTTCTACAAGGATACTTTTGATCACAAACAAAAAATTTTAAAATCAAATTAATTGTCTTCGGCATCTGATGGAAAGATTCCATCAAATTCATTTTGGGTCACTGTGGTTCCTGGCATCCTTGTAAGAGTTCCACACTGGATTAGATGTGGTGCTATCAGTTTCAGAATCATTCCTCCATAAAAAATCATCTTTCACTCCGAATTGGATATTCTACTTTTTTTTTGAATGATCTGATAATAGTTTATGCATTAATAGCATCCCGTCATTTGATGATCATATTTCCACTCTGAGGAGGTTTTCGCCGTCAACCATTCACCTATTCCTTTGGCATGAACATGATCCTTGATTAACTTGCTTATCAAGAATTTATCTACCTCGGCTTCACTAACATACAAAAAAAAAGTAGCACAACTTTCTAGTTTCTCACTCTAGATTACTGAAATTGTCCTCCTTATCTCTGCCTCATTCAAACCTATCTTCCCTCAGGACCATTCGATAACCTGACTCCATTTGCTTGTAGACAATCTTCTCTTGATTGCCTTGTCCAGAGTTTGTCTCCTTTGTTAAGGAAGGATGTCAATGTGTTGTTCAGAGAAGGTTTACAAGGCTGATACCTGGAATGAGAGGGTGTCTTATCCAGAAAAGTTGGATAAGTTAGGCTTGTTATCCACTAGAGTTTAGGAAAATGTGGAATTGGGGGCAATTGTTTTACCAGTTTCCAATCAGAGTTACACTAAACATGAGTAATCTGGAAGCATTTCAATGTTCAAATATTCAACGTTCAAAGTTGAGTAGGAGTAGAGGGCACGAATCTCAAACCAAAGGTCAAGGTCTCTGGAGTCAGGGGTCAAGAAGCAAAACAGATTGAAAGATAGCTTTAAAACAGAGGGCAGGGTTTAAAGGAAGTTTCTCAGACTGTTGCAAATGGAAAGCAGTGTCCAACGGGGACCCATGCTGGAATCACTGTTCACCATACACACAAATTCAGAAAAAGGACGCATGGTGTTGAAATTCAAAAATGTGGCACGAAGGGAGAATTGGTTAGCACTGCTGACTCAGTGCCAGGGACCGGGTTCAATTCTGGCCTCAGGTCGCTGTCTGCGTGGAGTTTGCATGTTCTGCCTGTGTCTGCGTGTGTTTCCTCCGGGTGCTCCGGTTTGTTTCCACAGGTTGATTGGCCATGTTAAATTGCCCCTTAGTGTCAGGGGAATTAGCAGGGTAAATACGATTTACGAGTGGGATTGTCGTCATTGTAGGCTTGATGGGCCGAATGGTTTCCTTCTGCACTTTCGGGATTCTATGAAATTTGCAGATAATACAAAATTTGGGGGGTATAGCTAATAATGGAAGACTGCACCAAAGTACAAGAATGCAAACTAGCTTGCAGAGCAGTTGGACAAATCCAATAAAGCTAATTATGAGTTGGTTCATTTGTGAAGAACAATAAAGAATTCACTTATCTTTTGGAAGGGGAGGAACAAAATGGGGCAAAGGAACAAAGAGGTCTGAAACTCAAATACATAAAACATGCAGTGAAACTGATCAGCTGTATCCAATGTTCATGATATTAATTCCACAGGCAGCAAGATGAGTTGAGCAAACCAATTTGATGCACCTAGCACAGATCACTTTATGCTGACTAGATTTTTGATCATTCTTTCATACACACTCCCAACAACGGTTGTTAAACAATCACTAAATCCCTTTGAATATCATTCAGCACAATCAAAACAAACTGGGATTATGGAATAACTCAATGGCATTTAGCAGTCAGACAGCTAAAGTTTTCATGACAAAGCTGTTGGTGCTGGCACCCAGAGGCAACTTCACCCGTCTCCTGTGCTAACTTTACAAGTGTGCATACATTCTACTGGGTCTTAAAAAATGTCCTATCAAAATAGACTTGTGCATGACCAAGCAATGATGAGAAGTCATTGCCACCCTCCCAAACACCCAAAGAGTGTGTATGGGATGGCTTTCTTGACCAATATGTGGCAGAACCAACTGGACAGCAGACCATATTAGACTGGGTACTGTGTAATGAGAAGAGAATCATTACCAATCTAGCTGTGCGAGACCCCTTGGAGATCAGCAACTAAAACATGATAGAACTCTTTTATCAAGATGGAGAGTGAAGTCGTTGATTCAGAAACTAGAGTGATGAATCTTAATAAAGGAAACTGAAAATATGAGGCGTGAGTTAGCCTTGACAGATTGGGGAGAGTTACTTAAAGGGATGACAGTGGATAGACAATGGCAAATATTCAAGGAACACATGGGGGAACTGCAGCAACTGTTTATTCCTGTCTGGCACAAAAGTGAACTGGGTAAGAGGGCCAATCCATGGCTTACAAAGGAAATTAGAGATAGTACCCAATCCAAGGAAGAAGCATACAGATTGGCCAAGAAAAATAATAGGTCTGAGGATTGGGAGCATTTCGAATTCAGCAAAGAAGGACCAAGGGATTGATTAAGAAGGGGAAAATGCAGAACAAAGGTAAGCTTGCAGGGAACATAAAGGCTGACACTAAGATTTTCTATGGATATGTGAAAAGAAAGAGGTTGGTGAAGACAAATGTAGGTCCCCTACAGACAGAAACAGGGGAACGCATGATAGGGGACAAAGAAATGGCTGAGCAACTGAATACATACTTTGGTTCTGTCTTCACAAAAGAGGACACCAGAAATGTTGGAGAATGCAAGATTTAGTGAGAGGAAAGAACTGAGGGAGATCAATATTAGTAGAGAAACGGTGTTGGGAAAATTGATGGTATTGAAGGCAGATAAATCCCCAGGGCCTGATAATCTACATCCCAGAGTACTTAAGGAAGTGGCTCTAGAAATAGTGGATGCATTAGTGGTCATCTTCCAGGATTCTATAGATTCTGGAAAAGTCCCTGCAGATTGGAGGGCAGCTAATATCACTCCAATATTCAAAAAGGGAGGTAGAGGAAAACAAGGAATTATAGGCCAGTAAGCCTAACATCGGTAGTGGGGAAAATTCTCAAACCCATTATCAAGGACTTTATAGCGGAGCATTTAGAAAGCAGTGGGAGGATCAGACATAGTTAGCATGGATTTATGAAGAGGAAATCATGCTTAACAAATCTGTTGTAATTCTTTGAAGATGTAACTAGTAGAGTCGATGTGGTATATTTGGACTTTCAGAAAGCGGGGCAAAGTCCCGCACAAGAGATTATTGTGCAAGATTAAAGTGCGCGTATGTGTGTGTGTGTATATGGAATAAAAGGAGAAAATAAGCCATGAGATGAAAACTAATGCTTCAAATCAAAGAATTGCATTACAATTTGGTATCAACACAGAATATCAAAACGAAAGGCTGCAGTCTTCATTCCCAAGTTTTTACTTTCAGCCATAGGTAGCAGGTACAATGGGAGAAAAAAATTACAGATGTGGAATTAGACTGAAGTTGTGAGCCTCAAAAAAATGGCCTAACTGCAGAAACATGAACCCTCATCAAGGGTCACAAACTACCATTAAGGTGTTGGTGCTTAATTTAATTCATTCATACAACATCACTCACTTCATTCCTCTGGCATCCTGTTACACATATCCTTCCCCAATCCCACCCCAAGACTGACAGTTGTGTTATTCTCTATCCAGGGTCCAGGACTCTGTCCTGAAAAACTCTTCCCTTCCATTATGATTCACTTAAAATCTACCTATTTGAAAAAGCATTTAGTCATTCTTTATCTTAATTGGCTGCGTCAACTTACCTGAATAAACTGATCTGCTGCACCATGGAATATTTTTTGACCTTAAAGGGCACTATGCCAATGCTTCAGAGCTTTCTGCAAATGCCAGATTACATGGCTGCACGAGTGGAATGGGGGCTGGTGGGGAGTCAGGGAGGTGTAAATTGTTCAATTAGATAGGCCTGTCATGATGGTGTGAGGTTGGCTTGATGGACCAGCTAGTCTTTTTCTGTTCATCAATTTTATAAGTGGATTAAATGTGCGCTTGACACATGTCAGCTTGGTTCACTACTTGCTACACTACTTGCTACTATTGTTCTTCGAGTTAGATGATGCATTCATGCCCCATGCTCAAATTTGAGTACATGAGCTAGTTGATTCTTCAGTGGAGTACGAAAGGATCTCTGACTTGCTGTTAGACCATCTGCTTGCTCGTACAAGACCTTATGGCATTAATCAGAGTAGAGAATTCTCCTTGTACTCAATTCCTAAATAGCTAATGATCTCTCTGTCAAACATCAACTCAGTGGATTGCATCCCACAGTCTCACAATCAGTTATGTAAAAAATGCTCTTGCACTTAATCTTTAAAAAGTTTCTGCTCACAATGCTGGTTTCCACTGTGCTGCCATTAGCAGCAGCATCCTCTTTTTTGACTTCTATTTTATTAGGGGTCGACAGAGTATTAGTTGATTCTTCTTCTCTATCCCTTCCTGTCAATCAACCATTCTTCTTCCAATTCCAAAGTCTGTCACCATTGTATCCATCCATCTAATCTTAGGCCTTCCTCTTCTCCTTCCTGCCAGATGGGACTGCCAGTCCCATCTCCATCATTTCCATCACTTTTCCTCTCTCTCCACAACAGATGACCAGGTCATTTTAAACTCTCCTTGGTTACTTGTTTTGATGACCTTACAATCTTCACTGATTCCCTGATGCGATCGCTCCTGTTCTTGTCCTTCCTCATTACATCACACACCATCTCAGCATCCATATCTTATTAGCATCCAGTCATTGTTCCTCTCTTCTGGATGTTGCCCAAATTTCTGCATTATATAACAAGGTTGATCTTCACTGATCCTTTTTCCCAAGCTCAAACCGACGGTCCATATACTGGGTCATTGGTTGATTGATCTTACCCCTATTATCCAGTACTTTTCTCCAGATACTTGATCATGTTCTTATCATTCCCACCTAATAGCTCAATGTCATTGACCATGGGCACTTCCCATTTCACTTGCTGAGTTGGAACATCCATGACAATCAGGAAGGGGAAGCAGTTCAATGCTGAGCCTTGGTGCCACCCAATTCTGGCTTCAAAACCTACTTTCCCCCATGCTGCTTTTTACTCTTGTCTGACACTCGTCTTGTAATAGTCGAATACAATTATCAAAGATTCCACAAACTCTAGCACATCTACAAACTTCCTTCCGAAGTACCCAGTCATAAACCTCCTCTAGACTGAGGAATATAATCCTCATGTTGCCTTCCCAATATTTTTCCATCACTTATCTCAAAACAAATATAGAATCTGTGGTGCTTTTTCCAGACATGAATCCAAACTGACTGACCTTCATGAATTTCCAGTTTCTCCTCGTCTCTGGTCCATGACACTCTCCCATATCTTAAAGTCACATGATAGGATTTTACTTCCTTAGTTTTTGCAATACTGAATGCCTCCCTTTCCTTTGAATATTGGTACCAAAATGTTTTGCCTTCATGCTCATGAGATTTTCTCTCTCACCATAACACAACTGAGTTGCTCGTTCAGAACCTGGATCCATGCTCACCCCGGCAGTACAAGAATTCCACTGTTATCCTATCCAGTCCTGCTGCTTTGCTACTTTTCATTCTCTCTTTCCTGCCAAAGCAAGGGGCTCAAACTCACAAGAGTAGTTCTGAGCCAGATGCAACTCCTTCCTTAATCCACCGAATTCTAGCAACTATCTTGTACAAAGGAAACCAAAATAATAAGGACAAACAGCCATTTCAAACACAGGCACTGTTTCTAAAATAGCCAATGATGCAGGCTGGGGGGGGGGGGGGGGGGGGGGGGGGGTGGAGCAGGGGAGACTCACAGCCCTAGCTCGCACAGCACAAGTTGTGGTTGAAACCTGCTGTACCTTGTCCCTCACATTGTGGAGCAAGTCTAGCAACAATGGCCAAGATGCAATCTGTTTCTTTTGAAGAAAATCTAGTCATTAGGCTCCATCTACAGGCCAGACTGTACAGGGGCTCTCAAATGTTTAAATTGTCCATACAAATAAATCTCCACATAGAACCCCTTTAAAAGAACAAAATGTTCCATTCTACATCTATAAAAAACCACTGCCTGAAATAAGGCAAACCAGTTTCTGGCCCTGCAAAATGAGTTTCTAAATTAAGGGACAATTAGGAAACTCAGGATTAGGAGCTCAGGATTACTATCGGTGTCAGTACAGGGACAGTCGGAATTGGGGTAAATATGCAGCTACAGCTGTGGGGTGGGTGGGGAGCTTTTACATTCCTGGGGTATTGGAACCACTTCAGGGGCAAGAGTGAACTGAAATGGTCAGAAGCCACTGAAGCAGCCCTGTAAAGAAGAACCCAACAGGAGGTTAGCTAGAGCTGTGAGCGGAAAGGCCAAACACGAATATGGTGGGAATTGGGGAAAATGCCAGTGCACAGAATAGATGACTTGGAAGGGAAAAGGGCAGCACGTTGGCACAGTGATTAGCACTGCTGCTTCACAGCGCCAGGGACCCAGGTTCAACTCCGGCCTCTGGGTGCTCCGGTTTCCTCACACACTCCAAAGATGTGCAGGTTAGGTTGATTGGCTATGCTAAAATATTGCCCCTTAGTGTATGGAACCAAAAGAGATGGGGGAGATACCAAATGGTTTTTTTGCATCCGTATTTACTGAGGAAACGGGCATGGAGTCTACGGAAATAGGGCAAACTGGTAGGGAGGCCATGGAACCTTTACAGATTAAAGGGGAGGAGGTGCTCGCTGTCCTGAGGCAAATCAGAGTGGATAAATCCCCAGGACCGGACAGGGTATTCCCACGGACCTTGAGGGAAGCTAGTGTTGAACTTGCAGGGGCCCTGGCAGACATATTTAAAATGTCAGTATTCACGGGGGAGGTGCCGGATGATTGGAGGGTGGCTCATGTTGTTCCGTTGTTTAAAAAAGATTCCAAAAGAAATCCGGGAAATTATCGGCCAGTAAGTTTGATGTCGGTGGCGGGCAAGTTATTGGAAGGTGTGATATGGGATAGGATCTACAAATATTTGGATAGACAGGGACTTATTAGGGAGAGTCAACATGGCTTTGCGCGTGGTAGGTCATGTTTGACCAATCTATTAGAGTTTTTCGAGGAGGTTACCAGGAAAGTGGATGAAGGGAAGGCGGTGGATGTTGTCTACCTGGATTTCAGCAAGGCCTTTGACAAGGTCCCTCATGGGAGGTTAGTTAGGAAGGTTCAGTCGCTAGGTATACATGGGGAGGTAGTAAATTGGATAAGACACTGGCTCAATGGAAGAAGCCAGAGAGTGGTTGTGGAGGATTGCTTCTCTGAGTGGAGGCCTGTGACTAGTGGTGTGCCGCAGGGATCGGTGTTGGGTCCATTGTTGTTTGTCATCTATATCAATGATCTGGATGATAATGTGGTAAATTGGATCAGCAAGTTTGCTGATGATACAAAGATTGGAGGTGTAGTGGACAGTGGGGAAGGTTTTCAAAGCTTGCAGAGGGATTTGGACCAACTAGAAAAATGGGCTGAAAAATGGCAAATGGAATTTAACGCAGACAAGTGTGAGATATTGCACTTTGGAAGGACAAACCAAAGAAGAACGTACAGGGTAAATGGTAGGACTCTGAAGAGTGCAGTTGAACAGAGGGATCTGGGAATACAGGTACAGAATTCCCTAAAAGTGACGTCACAGGTGGATAGGGTCGTAAAGAGTGCCTTTGGTACATTGGCCTTTATAAATCGGAGTATTGAGTATAAAAGTTGGAGTATTATGGTAAGGTTATATAAGGCAATGGTGAGGCCGAATTTGGAGTATTGTGTACAGTTTTGGTCACCTAGTTACAGGAAGGATGTAAATAAGATTGAAAGACTGCAGAGAAGGTTCACAAGGATGTTGCCGGGACTTGAGAAGCTGAGTTACAGAGAGAGATTGAATAGGTTGGGACTTTATTCCCTGGAGCGTAGAAGATTGAGGGGAGATTTGATAGAGGTGTATAAGATTTTGATGGGTATAGATAGAGTGAATGCAAGCAGGCTTTTTCCGCTGAGGCTAGGGGAGAAAAAAACCAGAGGGCATGGGTTAAGGGTGAAAGGAGAAAAGTTTAAAGGGAATATTAGGGGGGGCTTCTTCACGCAGAGAGTGGTGGGAGTGTAGAATGAGCTGCCGGATAAAGTGGTAAATGCGGGGTTTTAACATTTAAGAAAAACTTGAACGGGTTCATGGATGAGACGGGTGTGGAGGGATATGGTCCAAGTGCAGGTCAGTGGGACTAGGCATAAAATGGTTCGGCACAGACAAGAAGGGCCAAAAGGCCTGTTTCTGAGCTGTAATTTTCTATGGTTCTTAGTGTTAGGGGGATAAGCAGGGTAACTTCATGGGTTACAGGGATAGGATAGAGTCTTGGTGGGATTGTTGTTGGTGCAGGCTCAGTGGGCTGAATGGTCTCCTTCTGCACTGTAGGGATTCTATGATTTTATATGTAGGCAATGCGTTAGAGAAAGAGCCATGTATATTTAAAAAATATATTATAGAAGAGGGCAATAAAAAAGGAACACTATATGAAACAACATTGGAGACCTACAATAATTGCACAATGGAAAGAAAACAAAAAATCACAACTGAAGTATCCTTGCAGTTGGATCAGAACTGACAAATACAGCTGAGTATAAAACTTTCAAGAGGGTTATGATTAAGGGGGCAGGAATAATGATCATGGCTCTCATAATCGTAGTACCAGAGCAATCGAAATAGAGAAGTGGTTCAAAAGGTACCTCGCCTGATTTAGCAGAATAGCAAAGACTGGTCATGTTACTGAGGGTATACTACAGACTAATTAATGAACAGTGAATCTGAGGATTAAATTGCAAACTAAACAGGAGTGCACTAAGTGTCTTTGAATAATTAACACCTATAAATATAACAGATGGGATAAGGAAAATGGTGGTTTGAGCAGGCAGTTTCTTAGTATGTCGCAACTCCACAAAGGAGGAAGCATTCCGTCACCAAATTTCAAGCAATGAAGTCAAATAAGTAGGTCAACTAAAAGTAGAGAAACATTTGGATCAGCAACAATCACAACATAGTTAGGTTTAATGTGACAACTATAGAGGACAGAGAAGTGAAGGACACGGGGTACTTAATGAGAAAATAAATGCAAAAGGCAGCCAGATGAAAAAGGATTTAAAATGGAAGGTAAAACAGAAACAGTCTGACATCAGCATTGGGAAGTATTTGAGGCAGTGGTGAAAAGAGAACAAATCAAATATATTCTAGTAAAATGAGTCTTCACGTTCAATAAATCAGAGGATTAGATCAAATCAGTATTTACAGCTCATTAATCTCCATCCACTTCACCTGCTAGACAAGCCACTCAATTATTAAACCCTACAGGTCGATTCCATGTGGCAGAGTCCACATTAAGTGCATTCTTCAACTCAATGAGTGCAGAAAAACAGGGACTGAGAATAGGACGAGGGGGGAAGCTAGAGTACCATGGGGTGCAGAGAGCCATTTGAAGGAATTGTTTCATCTCACTGGATATTATTTATTTTGAGCCAAGTATCATTGACCTTCACTTCTTTTGTTCTTTGTCTTACTTGAATGGCACAGGAGGCCATCTGGCCAATTGTCTGCAAGGGCAACTCATCCCACTCCCTTGCCTTTTCCCCCACAGCCCTGCAATTTTTCTCTTCAAAAGAGAATTGGAAAATTACCTCAATTAAATCTGTCTCCGCCACACTCTTTAACAGTACATGTCAGGTCCTAATCCCTCATAAAACATTTTGCGAGCATAGAACTTAAGTATTGCCGAAAGAAATAGACATGCTGTTAAAGCTTTTTGTCTTGCACTCAAACAGGACCGACACAAAATGCCAGATTTCAAAGGCAACAATTTATACTGCACAAGGAACTTTTGGGTTCTCCAATTAGCACTCTTCTCTTATGCAGGATACATGGTTTCCCCATCTGAAGTTTGGCATTCCTGTGGATGTCTGATGAGCGCAAGACAAAAAGCTTCAACTGCATGTCTCTTCTTTCACCAAAATATGATGATTTTCCTCATGGCACCATTGCTTCTTTTGCCAATCATCTTAAATCAACTTCTTCTGGTTCTCGATCCTTCCACCAGTGGGAATAGTTTCTTCCTACCGACTTTGCCCAGATCCCCAGAACTTTGAACAGCTCTATCAAATCTCCTCTTCATCTTCTCTTCTGCCAATCTATCCAAATAATTGAAAACCCTCACCCCTTGAATCATTCTCGTGAATCTTTTCTGCACCCTCTCTAAGATTTTCACATCCAATGTAAAGTGTGGCACCCAGAACTGGACACAACAGGAAGTAAAAGTTGCTTTGAGGTTGCCTGCAGCTGTCAAGCAGAACTATGTTCATAAATATTGAGGCTAGGAACAATGGGAGGTACTTCAGATGCACTTCACCATGAAGGGAAAGATCAACAAACAAATCTCAGGCATGCTGTGAAAACCTCATTAATCTGTCAATCGAAGGCTAGTTCAAGGTACAGGATCATGCAATTGAATGAGAACAAAAGGCTTTCAAAGGCTGGCAAAGGATTTGATCTATTCAGGAAATCTAAGAAACTTGGAACAAATGCAATTGTTACAAGAATAGGGCTGAGTGAGCAGTTGTGGAGAATGGAATGCCCCCTCCAGTTAAAGTGACTTCTCCTGAGTCAGGGACTTCAAATGGGTCTTCTCACACCTGCAGCTTCTTAGAGAGAGAAAAAGGGAAATCCCTTCCTCGGAATGGAGTGCTTGGAAGCCTTTCAAGTATCCAGGAGGCAGTGAGGTTAAATTGAGACGGCTGCCTCAAAATTTTCACAGTGAGAGCAGGGTGAAGATTTTGATCAGAGCGCTGCCTGGAATCACCATTCCAAGAGTGAGCTTCAGGTTTCCCGCGGCTAGCAGGGACAGTCCAGCCACAAGACCTCCACCCCAGGGGAGAGTCTTGAGGTCAACCCCAAACCCCAGGTCCCTTGGGGGACCCACTCTCTGCAGCCTGGCAGTGACAGAAGACATAGGCACTGCACTCACCTTCTTGATCCCCCCATGGAATCCAACGAGGCAGATCAGGGAGTAGTGCAAGGTTGGCACTGCCAAGGGGCAGACCCTATATTAGGGTGTTTGTCCGGTTTTGGGGGGGGGGGGGGGGGGGGGAGAAGAGGAGTCAGATCACATGTGTATGTGCGTGCGCGTGCTGGGGAGACCTCTGTGCTGGGATGTAGGGTCCCTCGCTGTGCTGAGGTGTCCAGGGTGCTCCCCTGGTTAGAGGGTGGTGGGGGGGGGGGGGTCACCTTTTCCATTGTAGGGAGGGAAGGGAGCCTGCATCGTAACACTGAGATCAGGGAAACCTTTTAAAAAGGGACCCCAATCTCAGAAACGATGGGCCTGGCATTGCGTCTCCCATGATGCATAAATGTGCATCAATCATGTGGGTGCATCCCATCGGGAAGGCGCTGCTGATGCCAGTGGGAAACACTCCAGTTTCCTGCTGGTGTGGACACTTATAGTGGCGATTCACCTGAATTGGCTCTAAGATCCTGAGGGAATTGATAGGGTAGATACTTGGAGGATGTTAGGATCTAATAGAATGGCAGAGGAGGCTCAATGGCCTACATCTGCGATCAACCCCTATGCTTCCACATCTATACCCAAGATACCAGCTGTTCGCCATGGTATGCATGGCAAGTACATTAATGAATAAAGAGTTCAGTTGATTGATGTTCACAATGTTAGAATACATAACATTACTCAGTGCGACACCTCCAGGCACAGTACAAGTGGAATGTTGCACCCATTTTTCTCTTGTGGGTAATAGTTTAATAGTTCTCCTCGATGAACATAATTGCAAATATTCTGAGCACAACTAGTGACCTTAACCTCTGTTCCAAAACTGTGTTTCTATTGGTTGAAGTGTGGTAATACCAGTTCAGTTACTGTATCAACATAAGGTACTGAGTTTACATGCACTCAAAAAACACTAGGAGACACTATGTTATAATGTTGAACTAATGTAAAAAGAAGACAATGTTCAGCACAGGAGAAGATACAATACAGTCATTTTAAACAAAGAACCAGCTTGGTAGTGTGCTCCCAGTTAACACCTACCTGTCATGCAAAATTCACTCGGAGCTAGGCACCAATAAGCTGCTTAAAATGGCCAATGAATTTAAACAATCAACATTTTTATTGTGTACAACAAAGAAAGAGGGGTTAATCAGTCCTTTGGGCTTGTTCCACCATTCTAGATCGTGAGTACTCATTACCTCAATTCAATTTACAATGCTTCTGATCCATGTCCCTTGACACTCCTACCAACAAAACTTCCAATTGACACTAAGCAGCCAAACATTTTTGGGAAATCGTACCAAGATTTCTACGACTGTCTGTGGAACAAATGCGTCTTGATTTCATTCCTGAATGACCTAGCCCTTTTCTTAAAATCTCTCTCTAGTAAATCCTATTTCAATTAAACATCTGAATTTGACCAAATATTAAATCTTCCAATACTTACAGCTGAACTCTTTAAACTCTTGTCTCATTTTGGTGATTCTGCATTCTGACCTCTTCAAGGCCGATACATCTTTCTTGGAGCACAGTGGCCAGGACTGAGATGGTCTGACAAAGGCTGTGTTTAACTGTGTATGCTTGTCTCTAAGGTCGACTAATATAGATGATTGACTTTCTCATTATGATTTGTACCCGAGCACACATTTCTCATGGTTTCTATGTCTGATATCCAAAATGCTTTGCTCCTGCACAGGGCCTCATCTCTCACTATTAGCAAGTATCCCAATTGGTCTCCAATCCAAAAGTGGATGACCTCATACTTCTCCATTTTGTTTTATTAGTGTCACAAGTAGGCTTACATTAACACTGTAATGAAGTTACTGTGAAAACCCTCTAGTCGCCACACTCTGGCACCTATTCGCATACACTGAGGGAGAATTTAGCATAGCCAATGCACCTAATCAGCACATCTTTCGGACTGTGGGAGGAATCTCACGCAGATACAGAGAGAATATGCAGTCTCCGCATGGACAATGACCAAAGTCGGGAATCAAATCCGGGTTCCTGGTGCTGTGAGGCCGCCCTATGTACTGCAAATACCAGTTTTGGCTACTCACTTAATCTGCATTGACCCTTCATAACTTTCTGCACCCATCTACACAACTGACTGACTGCCAACTTGCCATCATATCCAAACTTAGATGTACAACTTTCAAATCCTTTGCCTGAGTCATTAATATACATGGTGAAAAGCCGCGACCCTAAATTATTCTTTGGGAACACAATTTGCCCAATTCTGCAATCAGACTGGATTCTCCCTACTCCTAACTTGTCTCCTATCTTCCAATCAATATTCTAGAGTGTAGAATCTTCAGGCGAGATGGGGGAGGGGGTATAAAAGAGGTGGTGCTGTTGCAATATTGATCAAGGAGTCAATTACTGAAATGAGGAGGGATGCTATCTTAGCAGGTTCTCCACTTGAGGCCATATAGGTGGAACTTAAAAACAGAAAGGGTGCAATCATATTGCTGGATGTATAATTGGCCCCAAACAGTCAGAGAAATAGAAGTATATGTAGACAAACTACAAATGAGTGGAAACATAATAGGGCAATGATCTTAAGAGATTTAAATTTCCCCAATATTAATTGGGTAGGCAAAGTGTGAAAGGCTTAGAGAGGGCAGAATTCTTAAAGTGCATCCAGTGTTACAACGTAACCAATCTAACTGACCCGGTATAGATAAAAAAGCAGATGGGAATTGCAGGAAGCTTTATGGCCCCAAGTGTTGGAGTAATTAAGTTTCTTTATTAAACTTTTTTCTTTGAGATACTTTCTGAAGTTAGTTCCTTTATTGCTTGCAACTGAAGTATCCCTACCGCCAGTTAATCATCCAGGAGAGCTTTGTGAGCCATCACATTGAAAATCCTACAAGAGAGGGGGTGGTACTGGACCGAATTTTAGAGAATGAAACCGGGCAGGTAGTAGTGGTGTCAATGGGGGAGCATTGTGGTGACAGTGACCTGTGATGGAAAAGGGCAAAGATAGACTGGAAATAAGGTTTCGGAATTGGGGAAGGCCAATTTTAATAGGATAAGACAGGATGCAGCTGAAGTGGGCTAGGGGCAGCTACATGTAGGAAGATCCACATCAGAGTAGCAGGAGTCATTCAAAAAGGAAATAAAGTACAATCCAACATGTTCCCATAAAGGTGGGAACATCAAATCCAGAGAATCCTGGAGTAGAGAAAATGCAGGGAGGGTACTTAAAGAGAGCAAAGAGGGTGTATGAAAAAACACTAGCAGCAAAATCCCACGGTATTTTGACGGTAAGAAGGTAACCAGGGAAAGAGTAGGGCCCATTGGGGACTCAAGTGCAACCTGTGCGTGGAGCCGAATAACATAGGTGAAGTATTAAATGAATATTTTGCATCTGTGTTCACTATGGAAAAGGTGATACCGGTATGATAAGCAGAGAGAGGGATTGTGATATAATTGAACAGATGAGCATTGAGGGGGAGATGGTGTTAACAGTTTAGCAGTCTTAAAACTGGCCCAGATGAGATGTATCCTAGGCTGCTGCGAGTGGCAGTTGATGTAGTCTACTTCAGTAAGACATTTGACAAGGTGCCTCTTGGGAGACTGATCGAGAAGCTAAGACCAATGTATTCAGGGCAATTTGGCAAATTGAATTCCAAAATTGGCTTAAATGGCAGGAGGCAGAGGGTGATGGTCGAAGGTTGTTTTTGTGACTGGAAGCCTGTGTCCAGTTGTGTACTGCAGGGAGCGGTATTGGATCCCTTGTTTGCTGTGTACATTAATAATCTAGATGCGAATGTTGGGGGTATGATCAGCAAGTTTACAGGTGATACGAAAATTGGTGGTGTGGTAAATAGTCAGAATGAAAGCTTTAGATTACAGGATGATATAGACAGGCTGGACAAATGGGCAGAACAGTGGCAAATGGAATTTAACCCTGAAAAGTGAGGGATGATGCATTTTAGTAGGACTAACAAGGCATGGGGATGCACAATGAACGGTAGGACACGAGGAGATAGAGGACCAGAGGGACCTTGAGGTGCATGTCCAAAGATCCCTGAAGGCAGCAGGACATTGAGACAAGGTGATTAAGGAAGCATATGGGTTACTTGCCTTTATTTGCCAAGACATAGGATACAAGAATGGGGAGGTTTTGACAGAGCTGTGTAAAACACTTGTTAGGTCACAGCTTGAGTATTGCGTGCAGTTCTGGTTGCCACATGAAAGGAAGGGTGCAGAAGAGATTCACCAGGATGTTGTCTGGGCTGGAGTGTTTTAGCTATGAAGAGAGGCTGGTTAGGCTGGGGTTGTTTTCCTTCAAGCAGAAAAGGCTGAGGGGGGACCTTATTGAGGTGTACAAAATTATGTACATAGAAAGGAAGAAACGCTCTCAGTAGAGTAAATAACCAGGGGGCATAGATTTAAAGTAAGAAACAGGAGATTTCAAGGAGATTTGAGGAAAAACCTTTTCACCCAGAGGACAATGGAAATCTAGAACTCTGCCTGAAAGGGCAGTAGAAGCAGGAATCCTCAACATTTAAGCAACATTTGGATGAGCCCTTGAAATGCCATAGCATACAAGGCTACGGACGAAGTACTCAAAAATGGGATTAGAATAGATGCATGTTTGATGGCTGGCACATACACAATGGGCTGAAGCCCTCTTTCTGTGCTGTAAAACTCAAACTCTATGACTAGAACTCCAATAAACAACCTGGGGAACCAGGTTACCTCCAATTCCATGCAATTTCATTGATGCTAATCTCATGTGGAAACTTTAAAAATGCCTTCTGGAAATCCATATGGGTAACATATGTTTTCCTATCCACTATGTTAGTGAATCCAACTAGATTGGTCAGACATGTCCTTCACTCCCATGCTAGCTCTCTCTAATTAGATCATTGTTGTCAAAGTGCTCAATTACAACTTCACCACAGCCCATGCTGAACTGACCCAGTCTATAGCTTTCTTAATTCTCTCTCTAAACAATGAAGTGGTATTTGGATATTTCAAAAGCAAAAGGCACAAATTTACAACAATTTCTTGACTTTTTTTTCTTTTGTTCATGGGATGAGCATCATTGGCAAGGCTAGTGTTTGTTGCCCATCCTTAACTGCCCTCGGGGAGGTGTTGGTGAGTTGACATCTTGAACTGCAGCAGTTCATGTGGTGTCGGTACACCCACAGTGCTGGCATGGAAGAAATTCCAGGACTTTGACCCCGTGGCTGTGAAGGAACAGCTACATAATTCCAAATCAGGATGGTGTAAGACTTGGAGAGGAACTGCCAGGTGGCGATGTTCCCATGCATCTGCTGGCCTTGTTCTTCCAGGTAGCAAAGGTCACGAGTTTGAAAGGTGCTGTCATAGGAGCCTTGGCAATGCAGTACATTCTGCACTAGGTACACACAGCTGCCACTGTACGGAGGTGGTGGTGGAGGGAATGAATGGTTAAGGCAGGGATGGGATCAAGCATGTTGCTTCATCCTGGAAGGTGGACTCATCCAAGCAAGTGGAGAATAATCTATCACACTCAATGTGTGCCATGTGGACAGGCTTTGGGTAAATCACAAAGCAAGATACTCACAGCAAAATTCCCAGCCTCTGACCTGCTCTTGTAACCAAAGTATTTAGATGGTTGGCCCAGTTCAGTTTTGGTCAATGGCAACCCCAAGAGGTTGATGGTAGAATATCAGTGATGACAATGCCACTGCATGCTATGGAGAGATAGTTAAAGTCCATTTTGTTGGAGATGGCAGGTGACTGGCGCTTATGTGATGCGAATATCACATGCCACTTAGCAATGTCTGAACGTTGTTCAGGTCTTGCTGCAAGTAGGCACAGACTGCTTCATTATCTGACTGAACACTACAATCATCAACAAACATTCCTAATTCTGAATTTATGATGGAGGAAAAGTCATTAATGAAGCAACAGAAGATACATGGGCTTAGGACACTACCCTGAAGAACTCCTGCAATGACATCCTGAACAATAACAACCATCTTCCTTTGTGCTAGGTATGAGCCCAGCAGTAGACAGTTGCCCTCTTATTCCCATTGTCTTCAGGAGACAAGGGGATAAGCTAGGACTCCTTGGTACCACACTCAGTAAAATAGAGCCCAGATGTCAAGGACAGTCACTCAGCTCATCATTGGAATTCAGCTCTTTTATCCATGTTTGGACCAAGGTTGAAATGAGGTCTTGTGCTAAGTGACCCTGATAAAATCCAAAATGATCGAGTACCTTGGTGTGGGAATCTGTCTATATTCATTATTTTCACTATTATATATCCATCAATTCTGTACCGATGCACCTCTATCTCAGTTTAGATGTCTCAAAAGCTTTCTTCATTTTGTTCATAAGGCTGTCAAGGTACTGCAAAGTTTGAAATTAGAGATTGACATTTTTGGCACCTTTTCAGTGCAATTCTTTCCGGGGCAGTCACTTCTCAGGTTTACAGACACTACAATGCACTTGATTGCTTCCACACTGCCTTCTTATTCTTTGAAGAGTTTCAGTGCAAAAATCTTCATATTAACACAACAAAGGGCATGAAAATACTGGTTGCTCCATTAAGCCTATTCCATATTGTCACAGTTCAACTTGTTGACAAGAGCCCCATCTGCCACCCCAAACAACCATCTGGGAGAAGCAGTGAAACAAAAAAATCGTCATGCCAATTTAGGAAAACGACTCTGGGAAATCGCCCTGACATCTGAAGGCTAGCAAATATGTTCTCTCAAGTTGTCTGTAATCTCTGGAATTCTCTTCCGCATAGAGCAGTAATGGCTGACTTAGGCAGACTTTTGATCTTCAAGGCAATCAAAGGTTATGTGGGAGGTTGGGGGGTAACACAGCAGCAGGCAGGAAAGTGGAGTTGGGGCCACAATCAGATCAACCAAAGTCTAATTGAATGATGCAGCAGGCTTGAAAGATCAAAGGGCCTACTCCTGCCCCTATTTATATCCTAGGTGACCACTATGATAGGATGGACAGCTCAAGATATCTACCTACCTTCATGGAGCTGATGTCCATTTTCAACTCCTTTACGAAAGTTTGCAACGAATCTGCATTCAACGCACATGTCAGCAACTTCTGCCTCATTATATCCAGTGTAGTTCAATGCTTACATAGCTTATATATTGCTCGATCTTTCTTAACGTAGCCAGCTTGAGCAGTTATCCAAAAGGACTAAATCTAATCCTTTTTGAAGGCCTCAATCAAATCCAGAAATTGCACATTTGGAGTAAAAACCCCTTGCTCTCCAAACCTACTGCAACAAAGGGCTTTTAGACCACGTCATCAGTCTAGTAGCCCTCCTGTGAACATTTTCCAATGCCTCTACATCACACATCTTACAAGAGGATACAGGGACCACGGTACTTAGATGGCATCTAACCAGGGAGTTGTAGAGACAATGCTGAATTTGCTGTGGGTTTTATTATCCTGGCAATACATGCTGCTGCACTGTTTGCTTTTGTAATCGCCATGTGACGCTTCTGGTTGGCCTTCAAACAATTCATTCACTACAACACTGCATCCTTTTCCCAGCTTTGAATACGCAACCCTAGATGGTGTACACAAGCTTGGCTTTGCTCACTCCCAACTATATCTACCTACATGTAGAGGCATCTGCCTGGTGTGGTCCCATTCCACAATTTCACCGATACCTGCCCGCAATCCAAGGTCCTTACGTACACTTGTACTTGTCTCTATTTGAGAGACAGTCCAGTTTTGCCCCCTCACCTTCAGCTAAAAAGCACACAGTAAATTATTCAATACAATTCACATGATTGGTTGGGGACGGGGGGATAAAAGATTGACAGAACTGCAATTTTCAAAGGCAATTAAAAGAATCACTGGTTTAACTACTAGGAATTCTTGCTTAGTAATCAATTACTGCGCTAAAAAAATCTCATCACAAGATTTGCCACAAGTAACTCATAAAAGGGAAAGATGGATCGTGAAAAAATGTTTAACTCATGAGAAAGTAATGACTCTTGACAATTCCATGATTCTATTCTATGAAGTGTATGAATTTTAGTATTTGGCAGCCCTATATGCACTTTCCAAGCAAGCATCAACTATCACTGCTACGCAATGAATGTTTACCCACTGACCTTTCCACGTGTAAGCACTTTAAGCTTGTGAACACCTTAGCAGTAAAAGTACAAAACATTTTTCTGCAAATACACGAAACACAAGATAAAACACAACTGGTGCACTTTAAGTCACACGATGAAACGGCATCTTTATTCAGAATTTTAATTCAATTGCCAATGTCAGGGTGTCCTTTTGCTATTTGCCAAAACACCCACCAACTTGAAGATAAAATTTCAAATAACCTAGCTTCTCATCAACACACAGGCTCAAGTGTATTTCAAGGACTTCACAAATCTTGGATGTTAAATGACACAGATTAACTACTTAACCTGAATTTAGAATTTATGACATAGTTACCTACGCTTGATCAACTCTGCCTCGTAGCCTGAAATCATGCAATGTCTTTCAATGTTTTACTTTCTTTCTGGAGCAGGCTACACAGTTACCACGTTATAGAGATGAACCTACAAAATGGGTCTGTGACGTTGCTATTATTGCTATTTTTTTTTTAAACATTAGCAAGGTGAAGGATGTTTGTGTTGGGGACAGGATACTTCCACTTTAATCATTCAGTGTTTAAATCAAACATTGGGACAGGATGGGCTGGGTGTCAAGTAAAACCTTTCTGTGTTTCCACAGGTTAAATACAGCATCAGGAGAGTCACTATCCTCCCTCCTCCCAATCCGACATTCTGAAGCTTTGGATTTTCTAAATCAAACCAATTGTAGACAACACAGCTTTATGCTGTACCCATACTCAACAGGTAATGAATTGGAAATGCATAAACTGATTTTACATACAATCTTTATAACTAGGGAGAAGAGTCTGTGTCTGGAGACTCAAACACAATGAACTTCAAAATGCTCATCAACTGAAATACAGAGACAAGAAACTGGACTCAAGAGAGTGAGGAAAGGCAGCAAAGACAGCATTATATTAACAATTTTAAATTACAAAAGGAGATAAAGGAACGTAGGGTGCTGGGACTGGTTTCATAGAACAACATTTGAGCTGCCTTCATACCAAGTTTTACAATCTCAACATTGCAGCCTGGACTTGCATGCACAGCTAAAGAGTCAGTTTCCAAAAGTACACCTGCTCTTCCTGAAATTTGTAGCCTTAGAAGTGCCATAAATAGCTGCCACAGAGCAATGACTCTTTGACCACAGGTTATATACTGGAGACCACCTGAGTGATCAATTACACTTCTGCCCAAGGGAAAAAGATGATCACTATCAGAAAGTCACAGCCCAATTGAGTTTGTTACACAAAAGCAGAAACAGCAAGAAAACTAGCAGTGACACTATCTGACTAATACAATATGCCAAATATTTGAAGGTTTAAAGATTAAACGCATGGCAGGAAACCCAGGGTTCCCCTCTCGGATATTTAAACTGGTAATGGTGTTCTGCAGCAAGGAACTTTTACACAAACCTGTGGCCAAGTCACAAACTCCTTCGAGATACAGGCCTGTATGTTTGAAACTAAGATTCTTTACCAGAAGTAAGGTAATCACAATATTAAGCATTTTCACCACTTATGTAGATAATGAACAGCAGTGCCTTGGTTGCCTCCAGAGCCATTTGATTGACATCTAGCCACAACAGAACACATTCTTACTGTGACGAGAGACAAAGTTGCATGCATGAACTATAGAAAACTGACAAACCTCAGGCCAAACAGTTTCTCATTGGGGAGTGATACCAACAGATTTGGATTTTTTTTTCTCCTCCACGCCCAGAGAACTACATCACAGACATTGTTAAGAGTTATTACACTCACATTAGCTCATCTACAAGGCAGTAGATTTCAGACATACTCTCACATGGTGGGACTTTGCTTCCATCATACCATACCACCTGATTTTCATGTTTATTCTGTTTCCAGTAGAGCTCAATTGGGCAGTTCATTTCACCACCACCAACTTATATATCTTGCACCATGAAAAGAGTGGAAGATACATCATGCCAAGCTACATAATACTTGATCAGAAAACCCAAAATGCAGCAGCTGAGTATCAAGCACAAAATTAAACCAATAGCACAAACAAGCAAGGTAGATTCCCTCATAATTAGTGACAGCTATTATGGTGGCAACATAATTAGAACTGCAACACACTGTTATAAAATCATTCTTGACATCAGTCCCATTTTAGCTGCATGTCTAATTACGAACAAATCTATTTCAGTTTGCAAATGGAGTGATTCTTGCCAGACAAGCAGAATTTTCAACGGCTAACCATCCCACCATATATAACAGCCAATGGGGACAGAAAGAGTTGTCACGTTTGTTTTTTTAAGAAATTTTGCCTAGGATTGGAATGGATCAATCCGCATTTCTAACTAGGATGCTGTTTTCTGATTTTTCTCTCTATTCCTGTTTCTATTTTAAATATATACTTGGCATTATGACCAACCGGTGCAACATTTCTGTGTTCACATTTTTCACCAACTGCTTTCACTTTTCACTACACGCTGGGATCGCTCCGGTCTTCACGGACCAATTACTCTGGAGTTTCACTCGGGTGGTAAGTGGCCATTCTTGGTTGAAATATTAAAGCTTCTGGTTAATTTTAAAACTTCAACGTCTGTGTTTATGCTCCACTCTGTGGAATCTCTGTTTATCTGTTACATCTTAATTATATCTGTCCACGTGTGGGGAGCAGCAAGGGTCATCGGTCCAAATGGGAAGGACTTTAAGATTATTAAAAAAGTTGAGAGGGAAGTTGGAGAGAAATTATTTCCACAAGTAGGATAGCCCAGCACAAGAGGGTATTAAATTTAAATGTTAGGCTGGTCAGTGGTGACTGGGAAGCACCTCTTCAAGCAATAGGGTTATGGAAATCTGGAACTCTCAGCTGAAGCAAACTGTAGGGCGAGCCTGAATGAAAATTTCAAATACAAGACTGATAAATCCACATACGGTAAGGGTTGTGAATTCAAGGCATACAGATGGAGTTAAGATACAGATGCATCATGACCTGATGGATTGGAGGCACAGGCTCAAGGGGCTGAATGGCCTTATCCACTTGCGATGCCCCTGTTAACATGCTACAGACATGAACATGCCCCATTCTTCCAATGAAATTTTTCTAATGGGCAAAATGTACGCCTTCACATTTAACAAAATTCAATCGCCATTGTTTTGTCTATTCCATTATCTCATTATCCCCTTACAGCATGCATTAGTCTTCATATTCTAATAATAGCTGCAAATTTACCACTCGTTCACGCTCTAATGATTGACACACAACAGACAGAAACCTTTCCAGATCAGTTCTTAAATTCAGTTTAATATCCAACCTTTTTAATTCACCAACAGTTTCTTGGATGTAACTTATCAAAGGCTTTCTGGAAGGTCACAAACATCACGTCCACTATCTATCACCTCAAGAATCATAGAATCCTACAGTGCAGAAAGAGGCCATTCGGCCCATCGAGTCTGCACCAACCACAATCCCACCCAGGCCCTATCCACATATCCCTACATATTTACCCACTAACCTATGCATCCCGGGACACTAAGGGGCAATTTAGAATGGCCAATCAACCTAACCCGCATATCTTTGGACTGTGAGAGGAAACTGGAGCACCCGGAGGAAACCCACGCAGACACAGGGAGAATGTGCAAACTCCACACAGACAGTGACCCGAGCCAGGATTCGAACCCAGGTCCCTGGAGCTGTAAAGCAGCAGTGCTAACCACTGTGCTACCGTGCCGCCCCAGAACTTCAATACATGATCTTCCTCTCTGAAATCTGTGAAACTGATAATAGTCTAGAGCTGTAGGCAAAGGAGTAAGTTAGTTTCCATGAAGGGTTTCTCTCCACACTCATCCCATGATATTTATATGATGCCTATTGAATCATAGAATTCCTACAGTGCAGAAGGGGCCATCCAGCCCAATGAGCCTGCACTGACAACAATCCCACCCAGTCCCTACCCCCATAACCCCATGTATTTACCCTGTTAATCCCCCTAATCTACACACCTTGGGACACTAAGAGGCAATTTAGCATGGCCAATTAACCTAACCCATACATCTTTGAATTGTGGGGGGAAACTGGAGCACCCGGAGGAAACCCATGCAGACACGGGGAGAACGTGCAAACTCCACACATACAGTCAACCGAGGCCGGAATTGAACCCGGGTCCCTGGAGCTGTGAGGCAGCAGTGCTAACCGCTGTGCCACCATGATACCCTTATGATATTCACTTCTTTCTTTCAGTCAAGAAACACAAACAATTTTTTAAAATTCATTCGTGGGACATGGGCGTCGCTGGCTAGACCAGCATTTATTGCCCATCCCTAGTTGCCCTTGAGAAGGTGGTGGTGAACTGCTTTCTTGAATCGCTGCAGTCCATGTTCTGTGGGTTGACCCACAATGCCGTTCGGGAGGGAATTCCAGGATTTTGACCCAGCGACTGCGAAGGAATGGCGATATACTTCCAAGTCAGGATGGTGACTGGCCTGGAGGGGAACTTGCAGGTGATGGTGTTCCCATTTATCTGCTGCCCTTGTCCTTCTAGATGGAAGTGGTCGTGGGTTTGGAATGTGCTGTCTAAGGATCTTTGGTAAATTAGGTGCATGCGGAATTAATAAAAACAAGCTTGCTAAAAGAAAACGGCGCAACTTATTTCAATATACAAATCTCCTAAAGTGAACATTCTATGCTTGCCCGTATACCAAAGGAGCGACCAAACTATTCAATTCAAATACTGCTTGTGGACTTTGTACCCATGGTCTTTATGAATTTAGTATTTCATTTTTCTTTGTACTGAAGTTTGACAAGTACTGCCTTTGTTCAAATTGGGTAATCTATTTGAAACTTTGAGCAGCAGGTAGGGCTGAAACACTGCAACAGAACTCAACATTTCAGGAATAGTACCTCCAGTCCAGTTTACCTGGACGACAAACATTTGAAGAGGACCCTGCAACTGATGGGGCACCCTTGATTCTGCCCATTCATGCACTTATTATTTACTGTTTATTTATAGCCAAGACACAGTCCACTGAAATATTTATTCTCAATTTTTAAAATTCAAAAAATCACACCAGAGTACATGATACAAGAAAGATAAAATTTCAAAGATTTTCTGTTTGATTCTTGCAGTCAGGGCAACTTATCTAAACACTAGACAGGTAAAGGTATAGGTCTGTATAATAGGAAGTGAGCGATTGCCAAAAGGAGTGGTGTGCGATGCTGAACACGAGAAAAGTGTCCACAGCAAAATGGTATTTCTTTTAGCAAAGTGCCGTTGTGCCCCAGAACAAACAGCTGAGTATTTGGCCGCTATGGTTCTTTAAACAACTCAAATTCTCAGGAAGGCATTTTCAGTTACAGTTGGCAATTTGCTGGTTAGTATATAGAAGACTGGAAGTGGTACACCTCAGCTACTTATCTTGGCAAAGGACAATTCCTATGGACCAACTGAAATTAACCAGCAATTCAGTTTCTCTTTTATAATTCTTCATTCAGTTGAGTGTAATTCTGGAGTTGAAAGTTCATCATATTCTAATGTAGCTACCCTTTAAGATTCCCGGAATGATTCACTGAGGGAGCACAAGTAATTAGATATGAGATTTGCTTGCTTATTTCATCTCAAGTTCTAATCTAAGCTGCTGCACTGGACACAAATAAATTCAATCTTTTACTCCCAACTTGTTTAGAAGTGCAAAATGTCAGTGCAAAAGCTTACAAGAGCCAATTAAAACTGCAAAGGCAACTACCCCCTTCGTTAAAAAGGCTCAGGTATGGGAGTTTAACCACAGTTTGCTTTTCCCTGGAGTCCACATTTTAAATTCCAATTGAAGGAAAATGAAAAAGGGAGTTTTTGTTTTGCTCAAATTACTTCATTTTTCAGATTAGAAAATACTCCTCCCTGAAATGACGAAGGAAATTCTGTCAACATACAATGCCCAGAGTGCAGCTCCACAACTCCCCTTCTTGACAAGTCTTTCCAAAGACATCCATTATAGCAGCTTACTCCTGTGATTCTGGACAGACTTAAATATAAACACAGCCATGACATGCAACTGCCCAACCCTAGAAAACCACCCACAGGCAGTGAGTGATTCTATGTTTCTACATGTAGGAGTATTCCACCCTGTTTTCCATGCCAAATGAGCATTGACATTTCACGAGTATAAATACCAGAGCACATTAAATAATGGAAACCTTGCATTCCTTATTTTCTCATTCTACTGAGTGACCTTTGTATCAACCAAAATCACACTCAAACATTGACTTACACAAAATCCACAATCCTCAACATCAACCCTAACTAAACATTTTAAAACCACGTGCTGCTCCATAGGAGGTCACAAGTTCCGTGGGGCATATAGTCATTCAACTAAAATTAAGACTCAAGAAAACGAAGTATAATTTCCCCCCCAAGTTTCTCAATAAATACGATATTAAAAAATTCTGTAACCACTAGAAAATGAAATGGCCTGAGTAGATAGTGTAGCTATCACCTCTGCCACAAGTTGATGTCTGCTGCCCTCTTCTCTTCTCTCACTAACTAGCAAATCTCAGAAAATTCTCTCTCAATGATAGCCTGCTTACAGTTTACCTGCAGGTGACTTGCTTTTAGCTTCTGGATCATCAAGTCTGCCGAATTATAAAAAGACTGGTTGCTTCACAGGTAGAAAGAGGACTCGTTGATCACTAATGGCTAGTGAAATCAAAGAGAGGTAGCAATCTTTTGAAATCATACTAGGAACACACAGTCCAAACCAAACTTTACAGCAGAACAGATCTTGTCCAAGTTACAAACAAAAGATGCTGCATCTGAAACATTGCAAGTCAGGCACGACCATCCTACTCCAGAACATCTAGATTATTCTGTTTTTAATCAGCTATTCTGATATCCTATCCCCAGGTTTCCCAAGTTTCAATGAAAATAATCAGCTTCCAGTCCAGCAATGTACCTGGGCAAGACAAAATTTCTGCCCATCCCTTCTCGACTGCAAGTTTTTTGATTTTTATTTGATTAGCTGTCACATGTATTAACATAGTGAAAAGTATAGTTTCTTGCGCGCTATACAAAGCATACCATTCATAGAGAAGGAAACGAGAGTGCAGAATGCAGTGTTACAGTCATAGCTAGGATGTAGAGAAAGGTCAACTTAATGCAAGGTAAGTCCATTCAAAAGTCCGACAGCAGCTGGGAAGAAGCTGTTCTTGAGTCGGTTGGTGTGTGACCTCAGACTTTTGTATCTTTTTCCCGAAGGAAGAAGGTGGAAGAGAGAATGTCTGCAGTGAGTGGGGTCCTTAATTATGCTGGTTGCTTTGCTGAGGCAATGGGAAGTGTAGACAGAGTGAGTGGATGGGAAGCTGGTTTGCGTGATGGATTGGACTACATTCACAACCTTTTATAGTTCCTTGCAGTCTTGGGCAGAGCAGGAGTCATACCAAGCTGTGACACAACCAGAAAGAATGCTTTCTATAGTGCATCTGTAAAAGTTGGTGAGAGTCATAGCTGACATGCCAAATTTCCTACTTTCTGAGAAAGTAGAGGCGTTGGTGGGCTTTTTTAACTATAGTGTCGGCATGGGGATTTCATCAAAATGCAATGGAATCTCATCCCATACAGTTCAATGTTAAATGAAGATAGGGAAGGGTCGAGAGGGGCAGGAGGTTGTGTAATAAATTCTGCCATAATATTCTAGAACAAGGCCCATTGTCTGGCAATGTGAGTCATCAAAAAATCCTAACAGCTGGAGAATCTGGGGAAGGAAGAACTTCCAAAGTTCTTAATGAACAATCCAAGATTCCAATGGGCTTCTTTCTCTGTCATGCTCATAAGTAGCTATCAGAAATAAAGATATTGCTGCTGGCTGCTCCTCGTGTATTTCAATCCAGAATGAGCGCTTGTTACAAATTTAATGAAATTCTCCTCCAATTAGGAGCAGAGGCTCGAGGAGCTGAATTTTCAAAGAGCAATGGGGAACCAGACATGGTTCTGAGTTCGAAACCCACAAGCCCATCACAGCGTCCAATGCTCCATGTAAATAAAAGGCAGGGAACGGGCTCTTCATCAAATCAGGGAGGATGGACAAGCTCCCAAGACTGGAGAGAACAAGGGGAGGCCTTCCAGCACTCAAATCAGTAGCCTCACTATACAAGGTGGGAGCTGCCAACCTTAAGATGGAGACAGCAAGGGACAAGAACTAGTCAATCTTTTCTCTAAATGCACCAGCTGCCCAGTGGCCAGCCAGTGGTTGCAGCTGTGGCCCAGCAGCCATTATGGGTCAGGGGGTCCTTTGCATGATCCATTGTGCCCCTACCCTGAGCCCACCATGCTGGCCCAGAAAACATGGCACATCGGCATTGCTGACCAGAAATCCAAGTCAGTGCTGGAACTGGGCCTTAATCGACCATTTAAGTAAATTTAGTTGGCCTCAATTGCCTACCTGCCATTTGTCAGTCAGCCAATTCAATACTGCACCTTCTGAAAGAGGGCAACCCAACCAGGGAACAAGCACAGAGGCCTGTGGCATCAAATTGTGTGCCCACCTGCACATCCACACCCTGGCCATTTTATTTTTAAAGTCCAGCCCTTCTGTGCACAAACCAGGTGAAGCACTGCACCCAGGAGGTTATGCTGATAGAATTAGTTGAAGTACAAGGTTGAAGTACAAGGTCCATGTAGAGATTGAACAGCAGCCAAGGCCGGTTGGGCCAAATGGCCATTCCGGTTGTATAAATTTCCGTAATAAAGAACAAAATGTTTCTGCACAGAGATTTATCAGTTTACCCTTCCAAATGGAGAATTATAATGAAAGGAAAGGAGTAAGCAGCCACCCAGTACACATTTAAGAAATGTATCAGAGAACCATCACAATTAGTACCAAAACTGCTTGCTAAACTAAACATGAATTCTGTACATTGACACAAAAAAATACTTCAGTACAGTTCAAGGCTTCTTTGCATTAGATTGAATTGAACACATTGAATCAGAGACCTGTAAATGGCAGTACCACACCTTAGTTAAGGCTGCAAGCAGTGAAAAGTATGCAAAGCCCAGTGATCTTTTTACATTTAAGTACGACTGGAGAATTGTTATCCCCTCCGCCCCACCCACCCATATACCCCCTCACCATGCTCCTTCAAACTGTGTCAACCCAATCTCCCTAGTCCATATGGACCTCACCTCCCTAGAGTGGCAGATGCTATTGGAAACCCATTCTACCATGGGACAGGATTGGGCAGAAGGTGTGCAGAAATATACAGCTACATTCTGACCACAACAAAAAAAATGGAGGCCCCTATAAATGTAACATGACGCTTCAAATGGTGAATTCTACCTTCAGCTTGGAGGGCAGCACTGACACTTGTACACAACATGAACAAAGGAACACTAAGTTAGCAGGCACACCCACCCCATTACACATTTTTGATGCTGTTTATTTTTTTAAAAAGGCACTCCAACCAGCACAAGTCTTTCTTTTACGAAAGGAAAGACATTTGGCCGTGGCAGCTAGTTTACTGCAACGTGTGTCAGCTGCTGCACATTCCTATTCTTTGAGGTGGCATATCAGAAGCACTTGGGGGCAAATCAGAAAAGCTTTTTTTCATTTAGTACTCCCCAGGCCTAACAAAAAAGGACTTATACATGGCAGAGAAACACACACACAGGTTATCCTCCAAGCACCTGTTGCTGCTTTTTGTTTTCTGTATTGGGGATAAATGCAGCAGCAACTCATTAAATGGGCAGGTCTCCAATAATCAGAGGGAAATGAGGATTTGTTCCAACATAGGGCAATCACACACACTGCACACTCCCCAGGCTGGCGACAGTCTCCCCCTCAGCCTCCTCTCTGGGCACTGAGGGGGCTGCCACCCTGCCCTGGCCAACCTCTCCTGGCCCAGGCTCCACTGCAGAGGCCGGGCTCCGGCCTAGGCCCCGGGGAGGGGGGAGCAGGAGAGGCGACGGCGGCCTGGAGAGCTCGCCCGGCGGGAAGGGAAGGCCCCGGACTTACGATGGTAACGCTGGCCTTGCGCAGGTCGCGGTTCTCCTCCTGCAGGGCCTTGCACTTGAGCTTGTAGGTCTCCAGCTCGATCTTCAGCACCTTGTTCTCCTGCTGCAGCGAGGCCAGCCGGTTACTCAGCTCCTCCAGCTTGGAGGCCGAGATCACGATGCCAGCCTTAGAGGAGGATGGCGCGGCCGAGGAGTTGGAGGGCGGCAGCGCCGAGGAACTGCCCGCCCCATCCGTGTCGCTCTCGCTGGCGCTGTCCGCCATGTTGGAGCCCCGCTGCCCGATCCCCGTCTGGAGGGGGTGGGGCGGGGCCTCGGCAGGAGGAGGTTGGAGTAGAGGCGGGGCCTGGAGAGGGGCCTGGAGAGGGGGCGGGGCCTGGAGGGGCGGGGTAGGGTGTGTGGGCGGGGCCTGAGGTGGGGCGGGCCTGGAATGGGGCGGGGCCTGGGCAGGAGTGGGGCGGGGTCTGGAGTGGGGGCGGGAACTGCAGAAGGGGTGGAGCCTAGGGCAGGGGCGGGGCCTGAGGAGAGACGAAGCCTGGAGAACGAGGCTCAGAGAAGGGATGGAGCCAAAGGAGGGGGCGGAGGCTGAGGGGTGCGTGAAACGTGTGAGGGGGCGGGGCGCAATGAAGGGGCGGGCCTGGAGGGGAGCCCATGGATGGGGCAGAGCCTCGAGCGGGAGAAGGAGCAAAGCATGACGAGGGGGCGGGGTTAGATGGAACGGGGCCTGAGGGGCGGAACCTGAAAAGGGGCGCGTCCCGAAAAGGGGCGTTTCTTCATGAGGGCGGAGTTGGCGCTCAGATTGCCGCCGGGAAGGGGGCAGTGCCTGCAATAGGGGCGTGGCCTGCCCTAAGAGGGTGGGGCCTGACAGAGGGGCCACAGCATGATTGACAGAAGGACCAGGGAAGGCAATGGCCCAGTTGTATTATTGTTAGACTATTAATTCAGAAACTCAGCTAATGTTCTGGGGACCGGAGTTCAAATCCCACCACGCAGATAGTGGAACTTTTTTTATTCTATTCATGGGATATGGGCGCCGCGGCTGGGCCAGCATTTATTGCCCATCCCAAGTTTCCCGAGGACAGTTGAGAGTCAACCACATTGCTGTGGCTCTGGAGTCACATGTAGGCCAGACCGGATAAGGACGACAGATTTCCTTCCCTAAAGGACATGAGTGAACCAGATGCTGGAAAATCTCAGCAGGTCTGGCAGCATCTGTAAGGAGCGAAAAGAGTTGACGTTTTGAATCCAAGTGACTCTTTGTCAAAGCCAATGGTTTCATGGTCATCAATAGATTCTTGTTCCAGATTTAGTTTATTGAATTCAAATTCCACCATCTGCCATGGTGGGATTCGAATCTGGGTCCCCAGAACATTAGCTGAGTTTCTGGATTAATGATCGAGCGATAACACCACTCGGCCATCACCTCCCCATTCAATAAAAAAAAAATTTGGAATTAAGAATCTACTGATGACCATGAAATAATTGCTGATTGTCCGAAAAAACCATTTGAATCACTCTAATCCTTTACGGAAGGAAATCTGCCGACTTTACCTGGTCTGGCCTATATGTAACTCCAGAGTCACAGCAATGCAATTGACTCTCAACTGCCCTGGGACAACCAGGGATGGGCAATAACTGCTTACCAGCCAGCAACGCCCATTTCCCACCACTGAATAAAAAAATTGCCCCAACTGAGCCTCAGGTGAGCTGATTCACGTGAGGCCATATTAAGGCAGGTGACCAAAATCTTAGGCAAGGGTAGCAACTTAAAGCAGGATAGCGATGTGGAGAGGTTTAGGGTGGGAATTCCTGACCTTAGGGCCAAGCACAGCCACCAAAAGTGGAGTGATTAAAATCAGAAAGCTCACGAGGTCAGAATGCAAGAGCACAGATATCTCGAAGGATTGGAGGCCAGAAGATTAGAGAGATAGGGAGGCCATGGAAGGATTAGTCAACAAAGATGAGGATTTTAAGTTTGAGGTATTGCTTACCTGGGAGCCAGTGTAGGTTACCAAACATGGGGCCAAAGAATGAAGGGGACTTGATGCGAGTTAGGATATGGGCAGCAGAGTTATGGATGTGTTCATATTTATGTTGAAAGTATGTTGAAAGCTGTGAGGTGTGTCTTGGTGTAGTCAAGCTAATATGTAACAAAGGCATGGATCAGAGTTTCAGTAGCTGGGGCGGGAAGGATGGTGGAAATAGACAGTCCTAGTGATGGTGCAGATATATGGTAAGAAGCTCATCTCAAGATGAAATGTGGCATCAAGGTTGCAAACAGTCTGGTTGAACCTCAGACTGATGCCAGGGTGGAGGTGGTGGATAGGGAAAGAGGTTTGTAGCAGGAATTGAAGCTGAAGGCTTCGGACTTCTCAATGCTTAATTGGAGGAAAAGGTGTTTCTTTTCACTGAAGGCCATCACCTTTTGCAAAAAAATGCTAATTTGTGCAATGAGGAAGGATTCACTGCAATTGTTCAATAAAAGAGAGCTGGATAAGTAGAATTCATTACCACAGGGAGTAGTTGATGCCAGACATTGAATGTATTCAAGAGGCGGCTGGATATAGCATTTGGGAGAATGGGATCAAAGCTTATGGGGAAAAAGCAGGATTAGGCTATTGAGTTGGATGATCAGTCATGATCCTAATGAATGGCGGAGCAGGCTCAAAGGACCAAATGGCCTCCTCCTGCTCCTATCTTCTATGTTTCTAAGTTGTTTGATGTAGCTGATATTGAAGCAGACAGAAGGCACTTGAGGCTTTGAACTGTTGGTGTCATGGTCTCTGATCTGATAAAACTTGTTCTGATCACTTCTGGGATTAGAGAGGATTTCTTTTCCCTGACTGGCCTAAGATTGTTTTTTTTCACGTGTTACAGGGCAGTAATGGGCATTATTTTGTTCAGTTGCAACACAGTGGCATGAGACAGGCTTGATGGATCAACTAATCTATTGCTGTCCGCATTCTTACCCTCCGTGCACACTCCCTGGCAGCTAAATTGTAATCAGGAACAAGATGAGAAAGCAACGAGAATTCATCGAGAAAGAAATTAATTTAAAATGTTGATAAGGAAAAAACGAAAACCTGGATGAGTCAAATCCCAGGGGATCCACCCACCAATATGTTTTAAGCAGAACTTCGTGATTGTCAAGGAGGCCCCAATCTCCCACGAATGTAACCCAATATGCCTACAGACAGGCTTTATATCAAAAACAACAGATTCAAATGCTAAGTGAAAACACAATGACTGATATTTTCTGGCTGTTCCAGCCGTTGGGATCTTCTGGTCCCACCAATGGCGCCCCACGCCCTCCCCCCAGAAAAACTCATCATTTTCCACTTAGCACGCAGTCTTTGGACATACACAATACAGTCCATGTCTTCATTGTAGTGGAAAGTGTTTTCATTTTTTGTGCTGCAGTGTGAAATCCCAGAACAGGGCCGGAATTCTCCCATCCCGCCCACCACTGGAATTCTAGCGGGCAGGGGGCAGACCATGTAAAGATCCATTGAGGTTGGGCGGGAATCACGGTGTCCAGGCGAGCATGGTCGGAGAATCCTGTCCCAACTCTCCAGCCTCTGCAGCTAGGCAAACAGGCAGGCGAGCAAGCGGGTGCTCATCGAACTCTTCAGGGTCATTGGCCTGCTGGGTTGGAAAAGGTCTATATCTACAATTGCTTCATCTGTCAGTTCCGTCATGCAGCATACAGCATTGTCCATCCCGATGTACATTTCCATGGGCGTCTCTGCAGGCAAGCAAAAAGTGTCTCATCATTGGGTTAGAGTCATAGAAGTTTACAGCATGGAAACAGGCCCTTCCGCCCAACTTGTCCATGCCGCCCTTTTTTTTAAAGCCCTAAGCTAGTCCCAATTGCCCGCATTTGGTCCATATCCCTCCATACCCATTTTACCCATGTAACTGACTAAATGCTTTTTAAAAGACAAAATTATACCCGTCTCTACTACTACCTCTGGCAGCTTGTTCCAGACACTCACCACCCTGTGTGTGAAAAAATTGCCCCTCTGGACCCTTTTGTATCTCTCCCCTCTCACCTTAAACCTATGGCCTGAGTTTTAGACTTCCCTACCTTTGGGAAAAGTTATTGACTATCTAGCTGATCTGTGCCCCTCATTATTTTATAGACCTGTATAAGATCACCCCTCAGCCTTCTACACTCCAAAGAAAAAAGTCCCAGTCTATCCAGCTTCTCCTATCCATAACTCAAACCATCAAGTCCTGGTATCATCCTAATAAATCTTTTCTGCACTCTTTCCAGTTTAATAATATCCTTTCTATAATAGGGTGACCAGAACTGTACACAGTATTCCCAGTGTGGCCTTACCAATGTCTTGGACAACAAGACGTCCCAACTCCTGTATTCAATGTTCTGACCAATGAAACCAAGCATGCTGAATGCCTTCTTCACCACTCTGTCCACCTATGCCTCCTCTTTCAAGGAGCTCTTTGTTCTGTAACTCTCCCCAATGCCCTACCATTAACTCAGTAAGTCCTGCCCTGGTTCAATCTACCAAAATGCATCACCTCACATTTGTCTAAATTAAACTCCATCTGCCATTTGTCAGCCCACTGGCCCAATTCATCAAGATCCTGTTATCTCTAATTTCAACCTTCTTCACTATCCACTATGCCACCAATCTTGGTGTCATCTGCAAACTTACTAACCATGCCTCCAATGTTCTCATCCAAATCATTAATATAAATGACAAATAACAGTGGACCCAGCACTGATCCCTGAGGCACACCGCAGGTCACAGGCCCCCAGTTTGAAAAACAACCCTCTACAACCACCCTCTGGTTTCTGTCATCAAACCAATTTTGTATCCATTTAGATACCTCACCTTGGATCTCGTGAAATTTAACCTTATGCAACAATCTACCATGTGGTACCTTGTCAAAGGCCTTGCTAAAGTCCATGTAGACGACATCAATTGCACTGCCCTCATCTACCTTCTTGGTTACCCCTTCAAAAAACTCAATCAAATTTGTGAGACCTGATTTTCCACTCACAAAACCATGCTGACTGTCCCTAATCAGTCCTTGCGTCTCTAAATGCCTGTAGATCCTGTCTTTCAAAATACCTTCCAAAAACTTACCCACCACAGATGTGAGGTTCACTGGCCTGTAGTTCCCAGGCTTTTCCCTGCAGCCCTTTTTAAACAAAGACACATTTGCCATCCTTCAATCTTCAGGCACCTCACCTGTGACTATCGATGATTCAAATATCTCTGCTAGGAGACCCGTAATTTCCTCCCTCGCCTCCCACAATGTCTTGGGATTCACTTCGTTAGGTCCCGGGGATTTATCTACCTTGATGCACTTTAAGACTTCCAGCACCTCCTTCTCTGTAATATGTACACACCTCAAGACATCACTATTTATTTCCCCAAGTTCACTAACATCCATGCTTTTCTCAACAGTAAATACTGATGAGAAATATTCATTTAGGATCTCACCCACCTCTTGTGGATCCGCATACAGATAACCCTGTTGATCCTTAAGAGGCCCTACTCTCTCCCTAGTTACTCTTTTGGCCTTTATGTATTTGTAGAAGCTCTTTGAATTCTCTACTGAGGTTGGTTAGCCTCTCCCTGCTCCTTCCCGTTCTCGGCACCTTGCACAGTTGGAACCTGTTTGAACCTAGTGTTTTGCCACATGGGTTTTGTACATGGTTTCACAGGTAGATCTCAATGTCAAATGATGGTTTGTCCAGAACTCCATGAATTTGTGCTCGTGTGGCCCAACTTTGCTCTGATTGGTCGTACGACAAGCTTCGAAAAGTTCAGTCCATCCGGAGTTACTCGTGTGGAATGTCTGCTTATCACGAACACCTTTCTATGGGTTTTGCCTTTCTGCCTGAGGAATGGTTGGCGACTTCAACACAACTGGAATGTTGGGTGAGATTCTCCGGCCTCCCAGCTGCATGTTTCCCACCGGCGGGAGGTGGCGCATTGTTTACTAGCGGCGGGATTCTCCAGTCCCGCCGCTGTCTATGGGAATTCACATTGATGTCATCCCACGCCGGTGGGAAATCCGCAGACGGGGGTGCGCTGCTGGCGGGACCCGAGAATCCCACTGGCGTGAACAGTTGAAGAATTCCGGCCTTTGTGTCCTCCGAGTTGATCCATCATGTTTTCACTATTGACGAACACCTTTCTTCAGGTCATTCCCAAGTGTTTTACTTGGATGGTTTCTGCAGCGTGGGGTGAGGTGGGGGTCAATCTGCAGTCCAGCTGGAAAATTGAAAGTCAACATGTGTCAATTCTCCCCTTCTGTGGCCGATGAGTGGTTGATTAAAAGCAGTGGTTACGGTAGGTATGCTCCAGTGACCAAATCATAACTCAGGAGTGGTTATGCCAAGCCTGAATCCAACGCGGACTACTCCTGTGAAGAAATACTATCACAAATAATAATTACATTGAGTAAAATGACGTGGATATCTCCCCACATGAAGAATTCCTGGCTTCAGTGAAGCAACTTTGTGGAAGTGGTAACATTAAAGGCAGGGTTACCTCCCCAATGAGAAAATTGGAAGATCTGTCTGTTAGTGCGCGTTATTCACTGCTGCCATTCTACTGGTACCTGCTGGGGAGGCAATGGTCTAGTGGTATTATCACTAGATTATTAATCCAGAAATTTAGCTAATGTTCTGGGCATCCGGGTTCAAATTCTGCCACGGCAGATGGTGGAATTTGAATTCAATACAAATATCTGGAACTAAGAATCTACTGATGACCATGAAACCATTGTTGATTATCAGAAAAACCCATCTGGTTCACTAATGTCCTTTAGGGAGGGAAATCCACTATCCTTACCTGGTCTGGCCTACATGCGAGTCCAGAGCCACAGCAACGTGGTTGATTCTCCACTGCTCTCAGGCAACTTCGGAATGGCAATAAATGCTGGCCAGCCAGCGACGCCCATGTCCCACAAATGAATTTTAAAAACTCCATTCTACACCCTCTCCTTTCCTTCTCTCCTATGTACATTATGAACAGCATGCTTTGTCTCTATAGCGCACAAGAAACAATACTTATCATTGTATCCTAATGACAATAATAAATCAAATCAAAAAGCCATGTACAGGAACCTTTGGATAGCAACCAAGCATCAAGACTAATGTGATTTTAACCGATGAAAAACAACTGAAGTTGAGGTGGACAACATGGTCCATTACAATACCTTCATGAGAAAAATAATGGCTGGAGTTTCACCGGCCCACCCACCACAGGGATTGGAGTGGGCGAGGGGTAGAACATGGAAAGGCCCCTTGACCTTTCCATTTTGACCTTGGGATTTTATGGATTCGGGATGAGTGAGGCAGTAAAATCCCGTCCAACAATTTAAATTGAAAGTTGCAGCATTCTCCGAAGATAAACAATTTTTTTTATTTGTTCATGGGATGTGGAGGTTGCTGGTCGGGCCCTCATGTATTGCCCATCCTGAGGATATTTAAGAGTCAACCACATTACTGTGGCTCTGGAATCACATATCGGCCAGGTAGCGATGACAGATTTCCATTCCCAAAGGACATTAGTGAACCAGATAGGTTTTCTGACAATCGACAATGGTTTCACAGTCATCATCATACTTTTAATTCCAGATTTTATATTGAATTCAAATTTCACCATCTGCTGTGGTAGCATTCGAACCCAGGTCCCCAAAGCATTACACACTAGATCTATGGATTACCAGTTCAGCGACAGTATCACTATACCACTGCCTCACCTAAATTGTAAGAGTTTTAACAACACCAGGTTAAAGTCCAACAGGTTTATTTGGTAGCAAATACCATTAGCTTTCGGACCCGAAAGCTAATGGTATTTGCTACCAAATAAACCTGTTGGACTTTAACCTGGTGTTGTTAAAACTCTTACTGTGTTCACCCCAGTCCAACGCCGGCATCTCCACATCATGATCACCTAAATTGTGCAGCAGCAAGAGAGTCTAATATTTTTGAGCAATTAGTTAACAGACTGGAGAATGATACCCAAGAAGCTGGAAAAGATGTTGAAGAGTCAGTGCACCAACAGAAGCAAGACAAGCCAGTGGCCTCGTCTGGAGAAGAAAGTGACAAAACGGGTTAATGCACATCGACAAAATGGTAATTTCACCCGCTGAGCCATCTGACTGTATCCCCTCAGAGCAGTGGAGTAAGATGGCATTCAAGAATTCAATGCCAGTGCAGGGTGGGGCACAAGATTCACAAAGAGGCATGATACAGCACTCCATCAGGAAGTGAACATGTCAAAGCGTCTGACACCCAAACTCAACAGGTAAAATCCACCATATTCCCTGATTTGTCATCCCATCTGCCATGCAAGGTGGAACCACTATGAACCATGTCACCTCATTTGTTATCCCACATCATGATATTGGAAATGTGAACGAAAAACTGATGAACTTTGACATGCCAGCAAACTAGATGATGAAAAGGAGGGTTTCATTACTCTCCGATTCCGCAAAGACCAAACCAGACTCGAGTTTCTTTTTGCCAGTTTATCATGCATGCGCAAGGGAAGTCATACCCGTACAAGAAGGTTGGCACGGTGGTTAGCACTACTGCCTCATAGCGGCAGGGACCCAGATTAATTTCGGGCTTGGTGTCACTGTCAGTGCAGAGTCTGCACGTTTCTCCCCATGTCTGCGTGGGTTTCTTCCAGGTGCTCCGGTTTCCTCCCACAGTTCGAAAGACGTGCTGGTTAGGTGCATTGGCCCTGCTAAATTCTCCCTCAGTGTACCCGAACAGGCGCCAGAGTGTGGCGACTAGGGGATTTTCACAGTAACGTCTTGCAGTGTTAATGTAAGCCTACTCCTGACACTAATAAAAAAAAACTTAAAACTTAAAATGGAGCACAAGTTCCCCAAGAAACAACGAAGCATCAGTTTTATATTAATATACAGCTAACGATTTATTCTTACCAATCATCAAGTTACACATTGATATTCTCTTATTTCTACCCAATTATGCCTATTTACATACACATAACAAGGTTACTTCATTCCTTTATAAGCAAGTACATGTGACAATAATATCAAATTGCTACTAAGGCACATATGCATCAGTAACATGTGACTACTTGTGGTTTGTCGGGTCCCCTCCTTTGTCCTGACCCACTTTCTTTTTAACCCTTTCAACTGTTACCAGAATTGGTGAAGAAATCTACGGTTGTAAAGGTGACTGGCCAGGAGATGACATTGTTTCCAGTGGTTCCATCTTGCATGGCAGCTGGCAGAAAATTAAAGCCAATGGTGACATTCAAGTGAAATACCCCAAGGGGAAATTTCAGAAAGGCGTTATCAGCCATTTTCTTGACAAAGGCTGGAAGGATGAGGGGGTTGCAAGGAATGGCTAAAAAAAACGTGCAATTTAAGACCAGGAGGGGGGTTATTCAAAGAAAAAAGTCTGCTCGTTTGGAAAAGCTTTCTTACATAGCAAGTGGTTAGGAATGTGTGATCTGAGAGTGTGGTAGAGGCAGGCTCATTCATGGCCATTCACTATACGAAAGGTAAAAATGTGCAGGGCTACAGGGAAAAGACAGGGGAGTGGCATTCGGTGAAATACCCTTCAGAGGGCCAACACTGACATGATGGGTTGAATGGCCTCCTTCTGTGTTGTAACCATTCTGTGACGCTTGATGTTCAAATTCCACCTTGGCCAATCTCACATAGAGTCATAGAGGTTTACAGCATGGAAACATGCCCTTCGGCCCAACTTGTCCATGCCGCCCTTATTTTTTTTTTAAAACCCCTAAGCTAATCCCAATTGCCCGCATTTGGCCCATATCCCTCTATACCCATCATACCCATGTAACTATCTAAATGCTTTTTAAAAGATAAAATTGTACCCGCCTCTACTACTACCTCTGGCAGCTTGTTCCAGACACTCACCACCCTCTGTGAAAAAATTGCCCCTCTGGACACTTTTGTACCTCTCCCCTCTCACCTTAAACCTATGCCCTCTAGTTTTAGACTCCCCTATCTTTGGGAAAAGATATTGACTATCTACCTTGTCTATGCCCCTCATTATTTTATAGACCTCTACAAGGTCACCCCTCACCCTCCTACGCTCCAGAGAAAAAAGTCCCAGTCTATTCAGCCTCTCCTTATAACTCAATCCATCAAGTCCCAGTAGCATCCTAGTAAATCTTTTCTGCACTCTTTCTGGTTTAATAATATCCTTTCGAGAAGAGGGTGACCAGAATTCCACACAGTATTCCAAGTGTGGCCTTACCAATGTCTTGTACAACTTCAAGATGTCCCAACTCCTGTATTCAATGTTCTGACCAATGAAACCAAGCTTGCCGAATGCCTTCTTCACCACTCTGTCCACCTGTGACTCCACTTTCAAGGAGCTATGAACTCCTAGATCTCTTTGTTCTGTAACTCTTCCCAATGCCAGTTTCTGCTCAGCGACTCTGCGCTGTCGTGTGTCATGAAGGCTGCCTTGGAGAACGCTTACCTGAAGATCCAAGGCTGAATGCCCGTGACTGCTGATAGCCAAGTTCCGCACACGAGGACGGCCTAAATCGGGATGTTGGATTTATGTCACATTATCAGTAACCCCCACAGCTTGCCTCCTGGGCTTGCAGAATCTCACTAGCTGTTCTGTCTGAAGACAATACACATGTATTGTTGCCAGGGCTTGAGAAGCTGAGTTCACAAGGATGTTGCCGGGACTTGAGAAGCTGAGTTACAGAGAGAGATTGAATAGGTTGGGACTTTATTCCCTGGAGCGTAGAAGATTGAGGGAAGATTTGATAGAGGTGTATAAGATTTTGATGGGTATAGATAGAGTGAATGCGAGCAGGCTTTTTCCGCTGAGGCTCGGGGAGAAAAAAACCAGAGGGCATGGGTTAAGGGTGAAAGGAGAAAAGTTTAAAGGGAATATTAGGGGGGGCTTCTTCACGCAGAGAGTGGTGGGAGTGTGGAATGAGCTGCCGGATAAAGTGGTAAATGCGGGGTCACTTTTAACATTTAAGAAAAACTTGGACGGGTTCATGGATGAGAGGGGTGTGGAGGGATATGGTCCAAGTGCAGGTCAGTGGGACTAGGCATAAAATGGTTCGGCACAGACAAGAAGGGCCAAAAGGCCTGTTTCTGAGCTGTAATTTTCTGTGGTTCTATGGTTCTATCTCTTTAACCTGTGTTTAATGCTCCCTCCACCCACATTGTCTGTACCTTTAAGACCTGGCTGGTTGTAGGGATCCGCATTCTAATCAGTATTCTGCAACTTGATTTTGTGTCTGTTTGCACTGTTTGAGAGCACATTTCCACTCCATCTGACGAAGGAGCAGTGCTCCGAAAGCTTATGGTATTTGTTACCAAATAAACCTGTTGGACTTTGATGCGCGTTATCATACACGAGGCTTGATGCTCAGGAAATAAAGGCTTTTATTTGCTGTAACAAGGCAGCTGCCAATTATATACACGATCCCAGACTGAGGGGTCCCAGCCAGAGCAGGGACCTTTATACCTCTCCCAGGAGGCGGAGCCCGACTGGGATGTACCACAATACTACAATACAAAGGTGTAACAACCCCACTCTAACCCCAACAGCAACAAGTAGAACAACCCATCCCTAACCCAACAGCAACATATATACATACTTGTAGTACTGGCCAGACCCTGGCTCAGTACTATCTAGTGGGAACCAACGATGGTTCACCACATTCACCCCTCCTTTGAAAACAAAGGCCAGCGGGGTACAAAAACAGAATAATTTGTCATCAGTCTATAAGTTCAGACGGTCAGGGGGACCGCACCGTCGTTGTGACCTCCTCAATACCGGCGATGACACCGGAGTAGGCACTTGCGGTGGCGTTCTCCCCAAGGCGATGTCCAGCTGTTCCTCCACAGACTCACAGGCCGGTTGACCCTGAGGTGACGGTAATCCATGAAGTCCCGACACGCCCTGAAGTGGCGACCATCCTCTGGACTCAGGCAAGCTGTACACGGGAGAAAAAGGGTTAAGTAATGGTCCCGATGCTGCCCGCGCCGTGTCCGGGGGGGAAACAAGAGTTATGGGGTTTGTAACAGGGGGTATGGGAGCGACAGGGGTTGCTACGTCCCCTGCTGGCGCCAGGTCTCGGATCGAGACCGTGTCCTCTCGCCCGTCAGGGTATGCCACATAGGCATACTGAGGGTTGGCGTGGAGGAGATGGACCTGTTCAACCAACGGGTCGGACTTGCGGGCCCTTACATGTCGCCGCAGGAGGACAGGTCCTGAGTACGTCAACCAAGACGGTAATGAGGTCCCCGAGGAAGACTTCCGAGGGAATGAAAACATCCTCTCATGGGGAGTAGCGTTGGTTGCCGTACACAGGAGTGAGCGAATAGAATGGAGCGCATCAGGGAGCACCTCTTGCCAACGGGAGACTGGAAGGCTTTTTGACTTCAACGCCAGTAAGACAGCCTTCCAGACTGTAGCATTCTCACGTTCCACCTGTCCGTTATCCCTAGGGTTGTAGCTCGTGGTTCTACTAGAGGCAATCCCGTATGAGAGCAGGTATTGCCTCAAGTCATCGCTCATGAACGATGAGCCCCTGTCGCTGTGAATGTAGCCGGGGTACCCGAACAGGGTAAAAAGATCACGGAATGCCTTGAAACCGTGGCAGCGGATGTATCAGAGCAGGGAACAACAAAAGGGAATCTAGAGTACTCGTCAATGATGTTGAGGAAGTACACATTCCGATCTGTTGAGGGAAGGGGGCCCTTAAAATCGACACTCAGTCTCTCGAAGGGACGAGTGGCCTTGACTAAATGTGCCCGGTCAGGTCGGTAAAAGTGCGGTTTGCATTCCGCGCATACCCGACAGCTTCTTGTTATGGACCTGACGTCCTCCACCGAGTAGGGCAGATTGCGGGCTTTTATAAAGTGGTAGAGCCGAGTGACCCCAGGATGGCATAGGTCATTATGGAGAGCCTGCAAACGGTCCTCCTGTATACTGGCGCATGTTCCACGCGAGAGGGCATCCGAGGGCTCATTGAGTTTCCCTGGACGATACATGATGTCATAGTTATAGGTGGAGAGTTCAATTCTCCACCGCAAGATCTTGTCATTCTTGATCTTGCCCCTCTGCGTGTTATTAAACATGAACGCCACGGACCGCTGGTCCGTGATCAGGGTGAACCGTTTTCCCGCCAAGTAATGGCGTCAGTGCCTGACGGCCTCCACAATGGCCTGGGCCTCCTTTTCCACCGCTGAATGCCGAATTTCGGGGCCTTGGAGGGTGCGGGAAAAAAATGCGACGGGCCTGCCCGCCTGGTTAAGTGTGGCGGCCAGGGCGAAATCAGATGCATCGCTCTCCACCTGAAAGGGGATGGACTCATCAACAGCGTGCATCGTAGCTTTCGCGATGTCGGCTTTTAATTTATCAAAGGCCAATCGGGCCTCTGGCGTTAGGGGAAAAGTAGTGGACTTAATGAGCGGACGGGCTTTGTCCGCATAATTGGGAACCCACTGCGCATAATAAGAGAAGAAGCCTAAGCATCTTCTCAGTGCTTTTGCACTAGGGGGCAAGGGAAGTTCAGAAAGGAAGCGCATACGGTCTGGATCAGGGCCAATGACCCCGTTTTCCACCACGTATCCTAGGATGGCTAAACGGCGCGTACGAAACACACACTTCTCCCTGTTGTAGGTCAGGTTCAGGCGAGATGCAGTGCGTAGGAAATTCAGGAGATTTGTGTCGTGGTCCTGCTGGTCATGGCCGCAGATGGTGACATTATCCAGGTATGGGAAGGTAGCCCGCAGCCCGTTCTGGTCCACCATTCGGTCCATAGCACGCTGGAAGACCGAGACCCCATTGGTGACACCAAAGGGAACCCTGAGAAAGTGATACAAGCGACCATCCGCCTCAAAAGCCGTGTATTGTCGGTCCTCTGGGCGAATGGGGAGTTGGTGGTAGGCAGACTTGAGGTCTATGGTGGAGAACACCCGGTACTGCGCAATCTGATTGACCATGTCAGATATGCGCGGGAGGGGATACGCATCCAGCTGCGTGTATCGATTAATGGTCTGACTATAGTCAATGACCATCCGGGGTTTGTTCCCGCTCTTGACCACCACGACCTGCGCTCTCCACGGACTAGGGCTGGGTTGTATGATCCTTTCTTTGAGGAGCCGCTGAACTTCAGATCGAATGAAGATCCGATCCTCAGCGCTGTAACGCCTACTCTTAGTTGCAATGGGCTTGCAGCCTGGCACAAGATTCTGGAACAGGGAGGGTGTGGTGATCTTCAGCGTCGAGAGGCTACAGGCAGGGCGCGTTGGGCAATTTGGAGGCTGCTGTTCTCCCACTGAAAGCGAAGGGAGTGGCCCACCGTACTGTAGGGTTACACTCCTCAAGTGGACCATGAAGTTTAGTCCGAGAAGTATTGGCGCGCAAAGGTGCGGCAACACTAGGAGCTTGAAACGCTCGTAAACTGTGCCTTGCACCGTTAAAGTTACCACGCAACTCCCTAGCACGGTGACAGACCGGGACCTTGATGCCATAGGAATTGTCTGTTTGACAGGTTGAATCCGGAGTCCACACCGCTTCACAGCGTCTAGGTGGATAAAGCTCTCGGTGCTCCCGCTGTCAAACAGACAACAAATCAAGTGGTCATTTACCTGAATATCCATCATAGATTTGTCAAGTCTATGAGGCTTGGCCTGGTCCAGGATGATCGACGCCACCGTTGGTTCATGAGCGCCACTGCAGGCAGCTGAAATTGACGAGGATGACCCCTGCTGGTCGTTCGCGGTCGGTGCCGACCAACATGGCCGCTCCCATAGGTCGCACATGGGTGATGGCGCCAAACTCAGCGACCCCTGGTGGTCACACATCTCCGACTCCGTCGACCGTAATGGCGTCGTCTTGGCCTCGCCCGTGGACGAAACCCTCGACGATTTCGACGACGAAGAACCGGGCTCTGAGGAATCGCAGGCCGCACTGCTGTTCCTAGATTTAGATCGGCACACTTTTGAATAGTGCCCCTTCTTACCGCAGGCGGAGCACAACACAGCTTTAGCAGGACACCGTTGCCGAGTATGCTTCGCTCCCCCACAGAAGTAACACCGCGGGCCACCCGGAGCTGCTGCCGTGGTCTGGCCCGAGTGTGAGCACGCCATTACGCAGCGTTTCGAACCCGAGGGACGAGGAGGGATTGGCGACTGCTCCTGCCACGTTGTTTCCACGTGGTCTTCAGGATACAATACTAGGCTTTTGGAGGCCGTCTCCAGCATCTCCGCTAGTTCTATTGCCTGGGTAAGGTCAAGGTTACCTTTCTCCAGTAGTTTGAGTCGAATGTACGACGATCCGACTCCCGCCACAAACGCATCTCGGGCGAGGTCGTTCATACTCTGCTCAGCCGACACAGCTTTGCAGTTACAGCCCCTGGCTAGCTGTAGGAGCTCGTTCGCGTATTCCTCCATCGTTTCGCCAGACTGCCGTCGTCGAGTGGCTAAGAGGTAACGAGCGTGTATTTCGTTGGGCGGTTTAATATAACACTTCTTCAGAAGCTCGAGGGCCTTTGTGTAATCGGTGGCCGCACGGATCGCGAGGTAGACAGTGTCGCTTACCCTCGCATGGAGGACCCGGAGTCTGTCTTCATCTGTGGTGACCGCTGCGGAGGCTGCCAGGTAGTCCTCGAAACACTTCAGCCAGTGGTCGAAGGTGTTAGAGGCGCCCACCGCACGTGGATCTAGTGTAAGGCGTTCAGGCTTCAGTATCTGCTCCATACTCTCTTTTTTTTTCTTCTTCGACGAGAGTTTATTTACAGCAAATAAAATTGATGCGCGTTATCATACACGAGGCTTGATGCTCAGGAAATAAAGGCTTTTATTTGCTGTAACAAGGCAGCTGCCAATTATATACACGATCCCAGACTGAGGGGTCCCAGCTAGAGCAGGGACCTTTATACCTCTCCCAGGAGGCGGAGCCCGACTGGGATGTACCACAATACTACAATACAAAGGTGTAACAACCCCACCCTAACCCCAACAGCAACAAGTAGAACAACCCATCCCTAACCCAACAGCAACATATATACATACTTGTAGTACTGGCCAGACCCTGGCTCAGTACTATCTAGTGGGAACCAACGATGGTTCACCACAGACTTTAACCTGGTGTTGTGAGACTTCTTACTGTGTTCACCCCAGTCCAACGCCGGCATCTCCACATTCTGTCAAGAAGCCAATTTTGTATCCATTTAGATACCTCACCCTGGATCCCGTGAGACTTAACTTGATGCAACAACTTACCGTGCGGTACCTTGTCAAAGGCCTTGCTAAAGTCCATGTAGACATCATCAACTGCACTGCCCTCATCTACCTTCTTGGTTACCCCTTCAAAAAAACTCAATTAAACATGATGAGAGATTGATCAACATCAATGTGGCAGTTATTCCTGGCAATCTTAAAGTTGTTCTCCAGCTCCTGAATATGTGTATAATAAACTTCTCAAGGACGATATCCGAGGGATGTGGAACTATTGGATGTTGAAAGGTGAAAAACACTGAGGTGGAAATACGTAAGCATCGTCTGCAGCAACTGGTAATGGATATCATGAAATCAACTTGATTTCAATATTGTCAGAAAACCATTTCTAAAATGGGGAAAATGGACAGTATTGAGGATGATTCCTTACGGACTGGTGATGCTGGAGTTACTACCAATGATGATGATGACTAGAAACATCTATGCAATAATGTTACACAACCAGATGATTGGGACAAATTGTTTGGTGATTCAGATGGTGAACAGAGTGATTTGGAAGGATACCCATGTGAAGTATTGCCAATCATTACCTGTATTACTGAGCTTGTGATATTTTGCTTGAATTTAAGGACCAATCCTTAGATACAATGTCAGCGTTTATATTGAGAAGTCTCACAACACCAGGTTAAAGTCCAACAGGTTCATTTGGAATCACGAGCTTCCGGAGTACTGCCCCTTCACCAGGTGAGTTTAACCTGGTGTTATGAGACTTCTTACTGTGCCTACCCCAGTCCAACGCCGGCATCTCCACATCAGGATTTATATTGCATTGGATGAAATGTGTGCAGATAGTTTGTAATGTCGCAACATCTTTTAATATAAACATTCACTCAGATCCTTCTTTGGTCTTTGTTCCAGGCCACCTGTGGACCCAAATCAAGTGGGTATAACCTGATGTACGGAGGAAGATAGCAGAAATATATAAAATTTACATGTCACATGTAGTAACATTTTAGCCCAGAGTTTTGGAGCCCTGAGCTTCATTCTCAGTGTTACCCCCTGCGTGACACGGTGGCACAGTGGTTAGCACTGCTGCCTCACAGCACCAGGGACCTGGGTTTGATTCACAGCTTGGAGCACTGTCTGTGCGGAGTCTGCATGTTCTCCCCGTGTCTGTGTTGGTTTCCTCCGGATGCTCCAGTTTCCTCCCGCAATCCGAAAGACGTGCTGGTTAGGTGCATTGGCTATGCTAAATTCTCCCTCAGTGTACACGAACAGGTGCCGGAGTGTGGTGACGAGGGGATTTTCACAGTAACTTCATTGCAGTGTTAATGTAAACCTTACTCGTGACTGATAAATAAAATAAACAAACTGACAGATGTTATTAACTAGGATACGTTTTGGAAGTATAACTAAGCTGAGGGAGCTCAAAGTCAATGTGAGCACAACAGAGATCAAGGAGAGACAGGTGGCCAGAATCACAAGCACCAGTTGCCACTTGTGACTTTGACCAGTTCAGTCTGAGCACATTACTGGGGTAGATTGGTGGGTTTTGAATAAATAAAAGTGATTGAATTGAGGGTTTAGCTGTCAGGTAATATTGCATTGCAAGGTTGGAGATAGGACAGCTGTTGAAAAGGGGCGAGTACAAGAAGTTGTAAATCAATACAGTGAAAGTGGTTGTTATGAATCAAATCAAACTGTGTCATGTCTCATCCTGTTGTAATGCATGATTCAACCTAGATGGTGCTGACTTTTATTTCTCTGAATGTTACAGGAAATATATGACTATAAATAGAATATGCATGTATCTTCACATTAACAATGCCCAGAATCCAACCATGACTGTCACATTTTGAGTAATCTGGTAAGCTTCTCTCGGGGCGATATGCATTATGCCACACAGCTGGCTAGACTTACATCCTCCTTTTGCCTAATAGGTTCATTAACCATTGCCAGAGCTACGTTAGTGAGCCATTCTATACAGTTCAGGTTTTTAAAACTTTTCTCTATCAATGGGTATCGTTGGCAGTGGGGGCCAGTCCCTCAAGATCGAGGATGAGGCTTGGTGAGTCTCCAGGTGACTGAGGAGGTCGATTCTGGATCCATGCATTCTTCTGCAGTGAGGGCATCTTGTTCCATGGAGGAGTGTAATTTGCAGGCCCAGATTGGTTTCCCTCTCCTTCGTCTGCTGTTGCCGTCCTGCCTCACTATCAAGTCACTGAGCCTCGAAGCAGCTTATGCCTTGATGAACCAGGTGGAGCCAGGCCAAGCGGTCCGCAGCCTTCTCCTCCCAGTCAGTGACTTTAATGTCTCGTGCTTTAGGGTGGCCTTGAGTGCACCTTTATACCTTTTCCTTTGGTCACCCTGAAGGAGCAGTGGCCAATGGAGAGCTGGGAGAGGGAAATCTGCTGAGGGAGTTGGTTTCCAGGCATCTGGACACAATGGCCTATCCATCAGTGTTGGTTCCGCAGGAGCAGGATTTAGATGTTTATAGATGCTGCTTCATGGAGGATGCTCGAGTCGGTCTGGTGGTCTTCCCAATTGACCACCAGGATTTGAAGCAAGCGCCACTGATGGAAGCTCTCAAAGATCTTAATGTGGCGTCGATACTGCTCAGGTTTTGCTGCAGTAGAGGAGAGTGGTCAATACAACAGCCTTATAAACCAGGACCCTTGTTGACTTCCAAAGGTCCCTGTTATCAAAGACATGCTGGTGCAGCTTGAAGAAGGCAGCGCTGGCACAGTTGACTCAGTGCTGGACTTTCTCATCGGGAGAGGTGGCTGCTGAGATGTGGGAAATGCTGCTCACTCTCCAGAGCCACCCCATCGACTTGGAGACTGCTCATCTGGCCTAGAGAAGGTTGGTGAAGGGCCTTCATCTTGGCAATGTTTAAAGATGGGCCTCTTAAAGGAGATGTTGAAGAGGTCATGTCCTTTGCATTCCTGCACAGAGTGAGCCATCAGTGGTTGCATCAGTTTCTGCTCAAAGCAAGTCTCATTCCTCACATTATGTTATAGGCTGCTGTTGTGGGAAAAGTACCACTGGGTCAGGCTTGAAGGTTTCAAGAATACAGTTTTATTTTAATGAAGCTTCATGGAGAAAAGGCACTAACGAGCAGCAAACCTTCTCTCAATGAGACAATAGGAGCAGTCCATCTTTATACCCTTTACACAATAGATGGACTGGACATCTAGCCATTATCACATCGTTGTAATCAAATAGGTGATCGATCGTTAACACATCGTTATAGACAAATACAGACAGATACAGACATGAACATGTTAACTTCGCATTGTCTTATGAATGGATACATTTCCTACGTCAGTGGCTAGCAATGGTTTTTAGTTTCGGCCTATTCATATAGTAATTTACAGTAATTGGTTTTCCTGCAGTTATGTATTCCCGGTCCCACCTGTAGCTAATCTCATTATCTACCCCTATTGTCCTTATCCTCAAGCCCTGGCTGGCTTCCTGTAGGATTTGATTCCTGCATGTTTAACTTTGAATAGCTGTCTGTCCTTTATGTTTTAATCTCAGGTGGCTGTCTGTACTGAAAGTCAGTGCCCATTTAATGTCTCTTTCCCAGGTGACTGTTTGTGTGTCAGGCAACCATCTTATGTGTACCCATCTGTATATTTTTCCCACTTCACCGCCTTGTTTGCTGTTTCCCTATTTATAAAAAGACTTGCATTTATATAGCACCTTTTGTGGCCTCAAGATGTCTCAAAGCTCTTTACAGCTAATGACGTACCTTTGATGTGCAGCCCCTGTTGTAATCTAGCATATTTAACAGTAACACTCGCCATCTGATTCCAGCTACATCTCTAGACAATCTGGAAATAGTAAGTATCCAACTGAAAACCTGATATTTATTGGTTAAGACCACTAATCCAATTTATTCATATCAGGATCATTAACAGCAACAAAGAAAGAGAAATTTGAAATGACACGAGTCTTCATTTACAGGATGATGTTTAAAATTACACCCTCGTCTTCTTGAAATTACATAGGTAAGGAACCCAGTTGTGAAGCTCGATACATCAGCTACTGTGCCAGAACCACTTGCCACTCACATTTTCTTGTGGTTTTATACATGTAATTGAACACAGAGCAATCAATCAAAGGAAAATAACCCAGAATTGTTTAATATTATACCACAATATCATTAAGGCCACCTCATGGAATGCTAATGAGAGAGTATTCTCCGGAATCTATCAATTTTCTGTTTCCAGATGTCTTAACCAATTCAAATCAGTGTGAAACAACAATTAAGACACATTCTTGATTGGTGTCAGCTGGTTAGCAAACACGATATAAACCAAACCAATGTCACGCTGAACTGTTAGCTTTATAGGATACTGGGGTTCATAGTGCAGAGGACATGATCGATTTAAAAAGTTAAAGTTTATTTATTAGTGTCACAAGCAGGCTTACATTAACACTGCAATGAAGTTACTGTGAAAATACCCCAGTTGCCACACTCCGGCGCCTGTTCGGGTACACTGAGGGAAAATTTAGCATGGCCAATGCACCTAACCAGCACGCCTTTCCAACTGTGGGAGGAAAACTGGGGCACCCGGAGGAAACCCATGCAGACACGGGGAGAACGTGCAAACTCCACACAGACAGTGACCCAAGCCAAGAATTGAACTCAAGTCCCGGGAGCTGTGAGGCAGCAGTGCTAACCACTGTGCCGCCTGTGGTGAAGACAAACGAACTGTGGTGAAAAAAAGGGAACATATTGAAATGCAAATGATAACCTGAACTGTTAGAGCACTTAACATCATTAGCCTATTGGGAAATTAATCTTCTTATATATAAATTTATAAGTAATTCTCCAAGATTATAGTCAAAGGTAATTATTGACTTTCATAGGAATCCAGAATACAACAGTACCAATTATTAAAAGCAACAACAACTTGTACTTACATAGCACCTTTAATGGAATGAAATGTCCCAAAACACTTCACTGGAGCATCATTAAAACAAGGCACGTCACCAAGCCATTTAAGGAGATATTGGGCCTGTCAAAGAGATAGGTTTTGAGGAGTGTCTTAAAGGATGAAAGTGAGGGAGAGAAGTGGAATGTTGCAGGGAGGGAATGCCGGAGCTTGGGGCCTCAGCAGCAGCAGGACCGGCCACCGATGGTGGAGTAACTATGATTGGAAATGCACAAGAAGCCAGAATCTGAGGAACGCAGAGGTCTCGGAGGGCTGTAGAGTTGGAGAAGTTTTCAGAGAGCCCCCCAATAGGCCCCGCCCCCTTAGCACTGCCCAGTGCCCGTGGGCAGTGCCAAGTTGCCCCCTGGGCAATGACAATTTACCCTTGGGCAGTGCCAAGAGACCCAGGCTGACACTGCTAAGGTGACAGTGCCCAGGGGGCACTGCCCCTTGGGGGGGGGGGGGGGGGTGGGAAAGAGGCGAGTGGGCCCGGAGATTTCAGTCCTGGGCCCGCTAATGATATTTAAGAGAGATTTAAATACATATTTACATAATTTATTCAGCTGTGCGCCAGAAATCGGCACAGAGCTGACGGCGCCGGAAACCCGGCTGCCAGAGATGCGCGGAGGCCGTGGCATCCAGTAGGGAGCCAATGAAACGGCCTCTGCTTGAGTCTCCCAGCCTGCTGTACTACAAAAGCAGCGCCGCGGGCTGGGAGAATCGCCCGCGCTGTCTTTCAGGTGAGGTGGAGATTCAAATGTACAATTCGGTCAGAACATCAAGGGTGGAATTTTCCCATCCCACCCACCTCAGGAATCGTAGCGGGCGGGGACAGACCATGCAAAGGTCCATTGACCTCAGGTGGGAACTTCCAGCCTTGGGGCGAGCGCAGAGGAAAATTCCGCCCCAAATGCTGCCTTGGCTGTTATGTAGAGACCCGACTGACTGTACCCCTCTACCTCAACTTCCTGGCTTCACGGAACCTGCTCTGGCTGTAATCCATTGTCCCTGCTACACTCTGCGATCATGAAGTAATAAGGAACACATTTGCTGATCAGCAAAATGCTGCAAAGGATGCTGGAAGGCCAGAGAATGCAAAAATATAACAGAAAGGCCTGACAGAACATTGTCTAAGATGCAGCTTCCACAGAAAAATATAATCCAAAATAACTGGAGTTTTATGCTTCCTTGAGTAAATCTAAATTCCCAAATATCGGCAAGCTTGTACAGAACATCCTGGTTGTGTTTGACTCCACCTATGTGTGTGAGCAAAAATTTATCCTGCTGAAATGCGACAAATGTCACTCCAGTTAACGGAGTATGGCAGCTCCTATTGTACATTCCCACCACAAGAATGACACTGGATTTTCATGCCAGTGTAAAAAGAGTTGAGCAACTTGCATTGTTCATATTTAACCAAGAGGGCACAAAAAAGAGAATACGTTGGTGTAATTATTGTGATACATTTTGATAGTATTAATATTAGATGTTGTGGGTTTATTTGGATCAAAATGTATCCTTATTTAAATTGTTCGATTCTTATGTCAGATTCTCGTTTCTCGCACTCTCTCGTTTCCTTCTCTATGAATGGTATGCTTTGTCTGTACAGTGCGCAAGAAACAATACTTTTCACTGTATGCTAATACATGTGACAATAATAAATCAAATCCTCAAGCAATTTCCATACCCAGATAAATGTAAAATATTGTGGATGCTGGAATCTGAAACAAAAACAGAAAAACGCTGCAAAATCTCAGCAGGTCTGACAGCATCTGTGGAGAGAGAATAGAGCCAACGTTTCGGGTCTAGATGACCCTTCGTCAGAGCTGTGACTCTCTCCGGCTGAAATGTTTGCTTACCCAAGATACTCTCTGGAATTCTTTCCCTAAGCACTTTCACCTTTCTACACCTGTTTCCTCCTTTACGACGCTCCTTAAAACTCTTCGAGCAAGCTTTTGGTCACCTGTCCTAACATTCCCTTATTCAGCTGGTGCCAACGTTTGTTTGATACCACTCCTGAGCTGTACATTGGGATGTTTTTATCACATTGACCTGAATCATGGGATCATAAATCCCTACAGCGCAGAAGGAGACCATTTGGCCCAGCGAGTCTGGACCACTGACAGTATTTTGTTCAGGCCCTCTCCCCTGCTCTATCCCACGTATTTACCCCACTAATCCCCCTAACCTCCACATCCTGGAACACTAAGGAGCAATTTAGCGTGGCTAATCTACCTAACCTGCATAAATTTGGACTGTGGGAGGAAACCGGATCACCAGGAGGAAACCCACGCAGACACGGGGAAAATGTGCAAACTCCACACAATCACCCGAGGCCAGAATTGAACCTGGGTTGCTGGAGCTGTGAGGCAGCAGTGCTAACCACTGTGCCACATTCATTGCAAGTTGTTATTATTGCTGCTATATGGCAAAGAAATGAAATTGTTAATCAGTTAAAATTAACCTGCTGCATTGCTCAACCAGCTCCTAAATGCAGCAAATCCTGTGCTTTAAACTTCCCAATCTAATCTCCCTCGGTTGTAGCCCAATGGACGGTATATCCATATGGATCCTGTAATGTTCCTAACAACCTGTTAATGACACACTAGAAAACATCTCTGTCACACTGAGTTCACTAGATTTCCTCACTTTCCCCTCAAAGCCCAGCCCTCCTCCCAGTCCAACTTTTGTATGTCGGCCATTCTAAAGCAATCAAAAAGAAACTGACCTCCTCTTTGAGGGATTTCAGGCTCCGAGCCCATATGGGGGCCACTTCTGCCACCCAGGGAACTATTACCCCTCTTTCTTCTGGGAATGCCAGTCGATGGTCCAGGAAGCAGCATTTTCCAGACTGAGGCTTTGGGAATGCCATGGGAGACCCCATCCTGCCAGAATCCCTTACTATATTGGCCTTGTAACAGACCAGCCAAGATCCTGCCGGACCAGTCACGATCTCATTGAATGGTAGAGCAGACCCGATGGGCCAAATGGCCTACTTCTGCTCTCACGTCTTATTGTCTTACGAGGCCCCATGGAAACACCCAATTGAGTTTAGGACCTCATGTATCCAATCCTGGGGCCATTTGTAGCAGAGTGTTACTGCAATTATGATGGGAATGGCCAAGGAATTTTGGTCCCATTGCATTTAATTTTTGGTTCACAGCAATCAAACACCAATAGTCCTGTGAACATATCTGAACACTTGTGACATTCAGTTGAAATTCCTTAGGCTGCCAATGTCTGCTCAAATGGCAGAGAGAGGAATTTCACAGGAAAATGTTATACACTGACAGTACAACTCCACCCCACTGATGTTAAACTGTTGACAAGTTGGCCTCGACATGATTCCAATGGCAGAAGTGAGTTTACCCTTTTCCCTCCATCACCAGCTGCTGCTTGTTGAACTAAAATAATTATTATAGGCTGCCCTTCAATATTCTTCACTCGCTCGCTTGCAAGAGGAGTAGAATTTTCTCTCGCCTTCCATTCTCTGTTCAGTTTGGAAAGTCCAGCTGTGAAGTAATTAAATGTTAACACTTGAAGATGGATCAAGTGGCAGTGACATAGGAAGAATAGATATCGATCAACCAGCATCTTTACTTAGTGGATGGCATCAATATCAGCAACCAATGCCCTGGTGCTATCATCTCTCTCCATAATAGTCGAGAGTAGAATAGAGTCCCTATAGTGTAGAAAGAGAACATTTGACCCATCCAATCTACACCAACTCTCCGCCAGAGCATCCTACTCAGGCTTCCCGCCCCCCCTGTCTTGCCCCCCTGCCCTATCCCCGTAACCCCATGCATTCGCCCTGCTAATTCCCCAAACGTATAAATTTTTGGGACACGAAGGGGCAATTTATTTATTTATTAGTATCACAAGTAGGCTTACATTAACACTGCAATGAAGTTACTGTGAAAATCCCCTAGTCGCCACACTCTGGCACCTGTTCGGGCACACGGAGGGAGAATTTAGCATGGCCAATGCAACGAGCCAGCACGTCTTTTGGACTGTGCATGGCCAATCCACCTAATCTACACATCTTTGGAGTGTGGGAGGAAACTGGAGCACCCGGAGGAAACCCACACAGACACGGGGAGAACGTGCAAACTCCACAGTCACCCAAGGCTGGAATTGAACCCAGGTCCCTGATGCCATGAGGCAGCAGTGCTAACCACTGTGCCACCGTGCCGTCCAAATGATTTGAAATCCATGCAGTGGAACTGACTCAGTGAGTGAGGTAAATGATTAAGTCACTTTTTTTGGAAAGGGTCCAGGGAAGAATTACATAATGATTGCCCAAGAACAAGAGAGCGAGTATTCTTCAAGCTCTTTGACAATGTTCCTTTGTGTGTGTGACAGAAACGAGGAGGCCTCCCTCCTTTCTTCTTCGAGTAAAATCATAAAATTTATGGAGGTGGATCTTTGCAATGACTGATGTTGTTTATTCTGTTTGTTTTCCATTCCTATGCAGACAGTTTTTACAAGGTGATAATTTATTGGAAACGAAAGAGGTAACACGTGTGTGAACTAAATCACACAGAAATACTTGCAAGGGAGCATGCACTTCTGAACTGGAAAGTCTACTTTGATGTGTCAGTGGTTTATTGGAGAAGAAATTTGTTAAGAACATGGGGCACTTTAGCCAGACCCACTCTCAAAGTATCTCCTGAGGAATTCCAAGACTTAGGCCCTAGCAGTGTGAGTGTGGGTCTGGGTATTGCATCGGCTCCAATATTGACTTGCATGGCATTGCAAGAGGTTCATTCGGGGACTTAAAAATATGGCACAGGAATTAAATGGACACTCTTCATACATCTGAAGTATGACAGAAGCTTTGAGGCTGACTGTTGGCAAATGTGTTGAATAACATTGGAGAAAAGCCAGAATTGTTGGCAATAAATGCTGAAGCCCTTAATGAATAACCCACATAAGCAGGTGAATGCTTGAACTAAATTAAAATCAAAATACTGCTGATACTGAAAATCTGAAATAAAACAGACAGTACTGCAAACACTCAGCGGGTCTGGCAGCATCTGTGGAGAGTAGAACAGAGGTTAGTGTTTTGAGTGCACCATGACTCTTCTTCAGAACACAAAACTTGAATAATTTGAACTATCTGTATGACATTTCTCGGTCCACTGCTTTAACACTTGTTAAAACAAAATGATCAACATGGATTAACAACTTCAATGAACAAGAGAGCATTGATATATGAATAACAGGTTTGTCTATTATTACTAGTAGCAGTTGTGTCTAGACTTTAATGGCTTTACCTATAGCAAACTGTTGCCTAGAAACAATGCTGTGTCCATCTCCGTGTGTAGAGTTGGGTGAGGGGGGATGGTCGAGAGGGTAGAGGGAGGGGTGTGCGGCACAGGGGAAGGGTACTATCCGTGTCTCTGAATGGTGTTGTCTCGGGTCTTGCTTGTCATTTCCATCAAACAAGTGCAGTGTGATGTGTCATTCATTATTTTTGTAAATAGCAGTTTGTCTAATTGCAGACGCAATTTATGATTATGAATTCCATTAAACTTGTGTAATAATCCCGGTTCAGCACTTAGGTACATAACTACAACATTTATTGACATGTAACTATAATAGCCACATGACTGCCAGTCAGCACCCGAGTAGGTTCTGGAACAGAAATGTGAGCTCACCAGGTGACCCCCACCTTGCTCCCCGATTAGTTCCCCAGGTCATGTGACCTTTACTCAGTGGATCTATTCTTAAAGGACCAATCAGTAAATGTTAATACTCAATCCATACAGTCCAAGATACTTAAACATTCAGCACATGAATTTAATCAATTACAAATTAAGTCTTTCAGGGGGTTTCTGAATCTTTGTCTCTGTCTGGGACGCTTCCAAAGATTGCTGTCAGCCGAAACCACAATGGCAGGTACCTCTTCAGGCATGGGCAGTTCAGTTCTATCGGTTTCCATGGAGACGCGGTTGTGCCCACCCCAGGATGACCAGCTACTTCAGTGCTTGGATATTCAACAACATTCCCAGATGCCGATATAGCTCCTGATGGCAGTACAGGCTCCTGGGGCAACTCCTGCTTTGCCATTCAATGAGATCATGACTGATCTGATAATGATAATCCTCAATGCCACCCTCCCATCTTACCCCATAACCCTTGATTCTTTTACTGATTAAAGATCTATCCGAGTCTTGAACATACTTTCAGTCCTCTGCATTAAAGGATTCCACAGATTCACTACCCTCTTGAGAGAAGAAATTCCTCCTCATATCTGTCTTAAATGGATAACTCCTTATTCTGAGATTATGCCTCTGGTCCTAGACTCTCCCACAAGGGGAAACAACCTCTCAGCATCCACCCTGTCAAACCCCCTGAGAATCCCATATGTCTCCATAAGGTCACCTCTCATTCTTCTAAACTCCAATGAGTCCAGAGCCAACCTATTCAACCTCTCTGCATTAGAAAATCCCTCCATACCTGGGATCAACCGAGTGAACCTTCTCTGGTCTGCCTTCAATGTATCTTTCCTTAGGTAAGGGGATCAAAACTGTACACAGTATGGTCTAACTTCAAGCAAGAGACTTCCCTATTTTTCAACATTCATCTACCCACAATAGGTCAAGCAAATCTGACAGTATGGTATGATCTAAATTAATTAATTTCATGGGATGTGCGCATTGCTGGCTATGCCAGCATTTATTGCCTATCCCTAATTGCCCTTGAACTGAGTGGCTTGCTAGGCCATTTCAGAGGGCAGTAAAGAGTCAACCATATTGCTGAGGGTCTGGAGTCACATGTAAGCCAGACCAGGTAAGGACGGCAGATTTCCTTAGTGAACCAGATGGGTTTTTACAACAATTGACAATGGTTACTGAGGCTAGCTTTTAATTCCAGATTTATTAACTGAATTTAAATTCCACCAGCTACCCTGGTTGGATTTGAATCCTGTCTCCCAGGGCATTAACCGAGCCCCTGGATTATTTCTCCAGTGACATTGCCACTACACCACCATCTCCCCACTGATGAAATTTGTTCAAAGGAAAGGTGGAGAGGAATAACTCAGAATCATTCTTGTACATTCTGCCTAACCTTTTGCTGCAGAGTATGGTACACATGGTGGGATTACCAAGACAATCAATTTTGGGGACTGATAGAGGGATGGATCATGACTGATAAACCCTAATCTATTTCATATTACTCTGGCTATTGAAGCGCAAAATAGGCTGAAGTGATCTTGGTAATAATTAGTGTTCAGCACTATTAGTGATTGGGATGTCACATTGGCGCGGTGGTTACTTGCCCATGGCAGGTGGTAAGAGCGGGAGGGATGCCTGGTCAGCCACGCTTGATGCAGTAGCGTCTTTTAAGATATGGCCTCTGGTTTCAGGCAAGTGATGTGTTCCAGGGAAAACAAGCTATTGAGAACAGATGTAAGCACGTACTATGTCTGTCTTGTCTCTAGATGCAGGACGTATTCTGAGTTTCTGCTTGTTAGAAGTACTATCCTTATAACGATCCAAGGCCCCTCTGTCTCCTCAAAGAGGTTAGAACACAACGTACTGCACCATTGGAAGAGGAGCAGAGATTCGTCCTGTTGGTCAATGTGCCAAAATTTAACATTGCTTGTTTTATTTTCAGTTTGATCTCTTCCATTTACTGTGTAACTAATTGCATCTGAGAAAGAATAACACAAAGGGAAATACAGTACCATTTACTGACGTAGGGAGAATGTTTAAGGAAAAAAGAAAAAGATGGATTACAACACAGAACTAAAACTAGTCAGATTTGTGCGAGGAAAAAGTGCCTATACCTCTGTGCCACACACTGATATTCCTCGCTCACTCAGCATTCTCAAGAACAGTGGCTCCTCTAATCATTGTTGTCTGTGGGATCTTTCTGTGCAGCAGTTTGCCATCACTTGTAATACAAATACCACTGCATTTCACAGAATTGTTACGGCGTATGAGGCCATTCGGCCCATCGTGTCTGTGTAACCCAATGCCACTTTCCCATAGCCCTGCACATGCTTCCTTTTCAGATAACAATACGATTCTCTCTTGAATCTCCCTCCACTACACTCGCGGTCGGAACATTCCAGATCCTAACCTTTCACTGCGTGAAACAGTCTTTCCTCATGTCGATGTTGCTTCTTTTGTCAATCTCTTTAAACCGGTGTCCTCTTGGTCTCGATCCTGCCATTATGAGCGCCGATTTCAAAGGAACTTATTCATTGCATCAGTGAAACAAGTCAAGACTTTCTTTCAATACGATACACAGTGTGGATTGGATTAAGTTCATCAAGGTTTTGAACAGTAAGGCCATACTTTAAAAGGTGGAAAGACTAACCAGTCACTGAAGATACACAGGAAAAGACTGGCTATTCCAATAAGTCTGTGCATGACATGTGAAGCATGAAGCATGTCATCAAACACCTCCCCTGCGCACAGTCATACCATCTCCTGAGAGAAATATCCAGCACCTGTAAGGGGGAAATAAATACTCTGGAAAATTCCTCTCATTCTGTCAGCGTCAGATAAATTGTTTGGGATCTTAAGAGCCATGTGGAGGAGCATAGTAGAACCTCTGTTGGTATCGATGGAGGAAATGTGAAACTCAGTGATGTTGGGATTAATAGAAAGACTTGCCAAGGTCCATCATCACATGCATGGGAAAATAGGCCAAACTGCGGCACTAAAGATTGGAACAAACCTTACAGAGATGGTCACATCCCAATGTTTGCAATGAAATAAAAAAATTAGTCAGAGACATTCAATGAGAAGAAACGGGCATTTAGAGACTGAATAATTCTTCCTTTAAGTAGATGTATATGGACTAAACGGACCAAGTGATTGACGGACCAAGTGATCAGTGTCTACAAATTGGAAGCTAAATGTGGGCACAATTGTATCATAAAATCTTGCAGAGTCGAAGGTAATGATTATTGGCAAAGAGGCCAATATATCTGACAATTAGTGCAAATCAAAGCTTGAAAAGGTAAAACAGCAGAGATATGTGTAGCTGTATGGAGGGTTGTACCTGGTGTACATGACGTTGGTTGGATTTTATACATGGAAAGGCAAAGCTCTAGAACATGTTCCTCGGTTCTTAAAGTGAGCCAGTCTAAGTGATCACAGCATTTGATGTCTTAAATCTCAAGGTTTCTGAGCTTAAGTGAAACCCAATTGATAAATTCGTGTCCAACAACAACTTGCATTTACATAGCATCTTTAATGTAACAAAATATTCAACAAAATGCCCAAAGGTGCTTCACATTGAACCACAGAACAAAATATTCAACAGATGATCAAAAGCTTGACTACAGAGGTGGCTCTTAAGAAGCATCTCAGAGGAGGAAAGCGACTTAATTAGAGAGATGGAGAGGCTAAAGGGAGGGAGTTCCAGGGCTTAGGGCCCAGGCAGCTGAAGGCATGGCCACCGATGGAGGGGTGATAAGAATCCATGATGCTTGATAATTGGCAGAGTGCAGAGATCTCAGGGGTTGTAAGGCTGGCGAAGATTACGGAAATAGGGAGGGGTGAGGCCACGGAGCGAAAAGTTTAAAATCAAAGTGTTACTTAATCGGGTGCTAATGTAGACCAATGAACACGGGGTAATGACCGAACAGGACAAGAGTTCTCATTGCATATAAATATTTACATATTTTACCATCTGTCCTGATTTCTGGCATTTATTTTCAGAATTTGTCAAGGGGGGTTTATATACAGTAAACCTCCCTGATAAAAAGGTCCTCAAGTAGTAGTCCACCTCTGATGACTATGTTACCATTACAGATTTAAAAGATACAAACTGATATTTCTCAACAGAGAGCATGAAAAAAATCAGTTCAGAAAATACTTGTATTGTGTTTTGCTGTTTGGGAAATAGTTTTCTCTTGCTCTGACTGTACAGGTTAGATCTCCGCAATGGGTGTGGCCTCTATTTCATAAAATGACCTCCTGTATGTGAAAGCTATAAAGATAGGCATGCGATAGGCATGCAAGAGCTACCCCAAGTGACGGTTAATAATTGCAATTAAAGTTCAAATATTCTAATGCCAGAGTCAACCCAGGTAAATTCTGTACCGCTGTCAGGATATTTTATTTATGGTGCAGAGCACTGCAACAGTGACACAGGCAAGATGTTCTTGTGATGTCAACACCAGAATGTTAGACTCCTGAATGGGAAAGTTTAAAGTTTATTTATTAGTGTCACAAGTAGGCTTACGTTAAAACTGCAATGAAGTTACTGTGAAAATCCCCTAGTCGCCACACTCCGGCACCTGTTCAGGTACACTGAGGGAGAATTTAGCATGACCAGTGCACCTAAACAACATGTCTTTCGGACTGTGGGAGGAAACCCACACAGACATGGGGAGAATGTGCAGACTTCGCACAGACAGTGACCCAAGCCAGGAATCGAACCTGGGTTCCTGGCACTGTGAGGCAACAGTGCTAACCACTGTGCCAGCATGCACCCAACTGAAGATCCCAATTTGAAAGCCGAGAGGGGTTTCCTTACCTTGGCTGCGTGGTCTGTGGTGCCCTGGTAAAAGACAGATATTGGGAGTCAGTGGTGTAGTGGTATTGTCACTGGACTAGTAATCCAGAGACCCAGGGTGAGGACCTGGGTTCAAATCCCACCAGAGCAGTTGGTGAAATTTGAATTCAATAAAAATCTGGAATTAAAAATCATTAAAAATTCATGACCATGAAACCATTGCCGATTGTTGTAAAAACCCACCTGGTTCACGAGAAGAAATCTGCTGTCCTTACCTGGTCTGGCCTACATGTGACTCCAGATCCACTGAAATGTAGGAAAAAAACAGGTAACTACAAACCAGTGATTCTAACTTCATGGTAGGGAAATTATTGGAAAAAGATTCTGAGGGACAGAATTAATCTCCACTTGGGGAGGCAAGGATTAATCGAGGATAATCAGCCTGGCTTTGTCAAAGGGAGATCATGTTTTACAAATTTGATTGAATTTTTTGAGGAGGTGACTAAGTGTATAGATGAGGGTAGTGCAGTTGATGTAGTCTACATGGACTTCAGTAAGGCTTTTGACAAGATCCCACATGGGAAGCTGATGAAGAATTTAAGAGCCCATGGGATCGAGGGCAATTTGCCAAACTGGATCCAAAATTGGCGCAGTGGCAGGAGGCAGAGGGTCAAAGGTTGTTTTTATGACTGGAAGCCAGATTGGGGTTGTTTTCCTGAGAGCAGAGAAGGCTGAGAGGCAGGGTGGGGGGGGGGGGGGGCGGAGGTTGGTGGGTTCTGATTGAGGTGCATCAAATCATGAGGGACATTGATAGGGTGGATAGGAAGGATCCCTTAGTAAAGGGATCAATAACCAGAGGGACATAGATTTAAGCACAGGGATCAGTGCTGGGTCCCTTGCTGTTTGTAGCGTACATTAATGATCTGGGCGTTAATGTATGAGGTATGATAAGTAAGTTCACAGATGACAGAAAAATTGGAGGTGTGGTAAATAGCGAGAAGCAAAGCCTTAGATTACAGGATGATACAGACAAGCTGGTCAGATGGGCAAAACAGTGGCAAATGGAATTTAACCCTGAAAAGTGTGAGGTGATACATTTTGGAGGACTAACAAGGCAAGGGAATGCACAATGAACGATAGGACGCTAGGAAGTACAGAGGAACGTTGGGCTGTATGTTCATAGATCCCTGAAGACAACAGGACAGGTAGATAAGGTGGTTAAGAAGGCATATGAGATACTTGCCTTTATTAACTAAGGCATTGAATAAAAGAGGTTATGATGGAGCTGTATCGAATATTGGTTAGGCCACAGCTGGAGTACTGTGTGCAGTCTTGGTCACCACACTGGAGAGGTTGCAGAGGAGGTTCATCAGGATGTTGTCTGCACTGTAGCGTTTCAGCTATGAAGAGAGGCTGGAAAGACTGGGGTTGTTTTCCTTAGAGCAGCGAAGGCTGAGGGGTGGGGGGGTCCTGATTGAGGTGCATAAAATCATGAGGGGCATTGATAAGGTGGATAGAAAGGAACCTTTCCCCTTAGCAAAGGGATCAATAACCAGAGGGACATAGATTTAAGGTCAGGGACAGGAGATTTAGAAGGCACTTGAGGAAAACCTTTCAGCCCAGAGGGTGGTGGGAACCTGGAACTCACTGCCTAAAAGGGTGGGAGAGGCGGGAACCCTCTCAACATGTAAGAAGCATTTAGATGAGCACTTGAAATGCCATGGTATACAAGGCTACAAGTGCTGGAAAATGGGATTAGAATAAGATCGGTGCTTGATGCCATGGACATGATTGGCCGAAGGGCCTCTTCCTATGCTGTAAAATGCTACGACTCTTAAATGCCCCTCTGAAATGGCCAGGCATTCAGTTCAAGGGCAAGTAGGGATGGGCAATAAATGCTGGCCCAGAAAGCAACGCTCGCATCCACTGAATGAAGTAAAAAAATATATATTTAGGAGTTGGTCACTTGTAGTTAGGTCACAGTGCTCACCAACTGAGGCCGTGTTGACGGGTCTGAGTGAGAAACGGTTGGGTACAGCTCCTCCGCTACAAAGAGTCAGGCTTTCCAAAGAAAATGCACAAAATGCTAGTGATTTAACACAATTTATTTTTGCTTGAATAATCAACTGGATCATTCAGTGGAGTTCTGTTGTTTTCATACATAGTTATAAGAGCTATCTTCAGTGACTGCTTAATGTTTTCATATGAATATAATCAACAAAGGAGAATAGTTCACCAAACTCAAATGTAGAACGCCCTTTTAACCACAGCAGGCCTCAACAACCTATTATTACACTGCTAAAAAAGATTACAGATGATCGGCTTATGAAAAGACTTCTACATCTTATTGCCAATACACATGATACAGTAATAATTTTACACCATGTTGCCAGTCTATAAGCATGTACATCCCCATTGTCTCAACTCAAGTTTCTCAATACTGTGCCTGCAAGAGAATTCGTTTCAACTATTGAATTGCAAGCGTAAACCCTTCTAGAAGCAAGAACTTGAAACACTTCCCCCTTGCATAATGTATGGCATCTTTTAAGATTGTTTTAGTTAATTAAAACAAAAGCAAGAAAAAAAATAGATAACAGAAGAGAAATGTGCGATAAATCCCGTGTTAAATTTCGACACTGCGTCTGCAAACTCAGGGGTGGAGGGGGGGCGGGGGGGAGAAAGAAAAAGGAAGTTTAATTAAAATGAGGAACACATGCATCGGAATATTGGTACCTTGAAGAAACTTTTTGTTTTTTTTTTAAGAATACTTTTTTCTCACTAGAATTACACATTTTCTTCCCAATGTTTTTGAAAATCATTTTAAACTGTGCAGTGTAATCTGAAAGAAAGCTATCTTAGTTAAAATGAAGCCAGTGGTTTTTTTGCATATACAAAGATTATACCTTTTCTATTAATTGTACAAGAAATTGTGGAGTAACACCCAAAACACTTGGAAGTTAGGTGGAATCAACTTTTAAAGCGTGAATCGGACACTCAAACAGTTGAAGTGCTGTTAGTGCGTTTGTGTTGCTTTCAAAAACGCCACCTGATCAGAATTTTAATTTTTTTTTTACAGAGTTCTTTATGTACAGCAAAACCATTTATGATTTTTTTTGTTGTGTTTTTTTTTTCTTTTTTTTAAATAAGCAAGTAGATTTTTTTTAATACCCTGAAACCATGGGTTCAAGAAAATTATAAGGCTAGATGCTGTGTGTAATCAGTGATTCGTACACTCCTCGCTGGAACCTCAACATGTTATGATCTGCTGTGAACATCCTCAGTCACAGGAAAGGTATCAAAGGCGCCAAATAAAAAAACTCCTCAGCTTCGGCTTGGAAAGTCGCCCGCATCGTCGGCGTTTCCGGGACGCCTGGGTGCGCACCAATCGCACTCTCTTTCAGATCAACGAATGAAAGTGATTTCCCATGCGGTTTTAAAGTTGCTCATGCTAAATTAAAATATCCTCTTGTATCTAAACCATGCTTTAATGTGTGAAAGCAGCAGGCACACACTTTGTCTGCAGTCGCCTCCTCTTCTGCTCCAGCCATTTCCATCTGGACACTGGCAGTAGTAAAAATGTGTTTCTGTAAAAGAGAGAGAGAGAGAGAGAGACAAACTTGCATTTCTATCACACACGCAGGACATCCCAAAACTGTTCATAGCCAGTTATGTGTATTTGAAGTGCGTATACTGTTTTAATGTCAGAAATGTGACAGCCAATTTGTGTACAGAATGATCCCATAAACAGCAAAGCGGCCTGTTTGAACGGCGTGGACTGCAGGGTAGTTATTGGATCGGGGCACTGGGGACATCTGCTCCGCACTTCCTTAATGGAGTCCAACCGAGAGGGCAGATGGTGTCTCTCTCTGTCAGCGCAGCGCTCCCTCAACATGGCATTGGAGAGTCAGCCTGGATTGGCTCCCCAAATCTCTGGAATGGAGCAAGACCCTCTGATTCTGAGGCCAGAGTGCTGTCACTGAGGGCATCCATTCCTCACATGGGCACCCACTCGATCATCCTTATCATTATAACTTATCTTTAGACTGACAGATTAAAGGAGTCCATCTCCCTGACTTGAATTTAAGGCTATAGGGAATTATGTCCACATTTGCAGAAAGCAATTAAATAAAGGGGCATTCTAAATAATGGAAGCTGAAAGAAAACTGCAAGGAGATAAATAGATAGTCAATATTTTTTCCCCAAAGGTAGGGGAGTCTAAAACTAGAGGGCATAGGTTTAAGGTGAGAGGGGAGAGATACAAAAGGGTCCAGAGGGGCAATTGTTTCACATAAAGGGTGGTGAGTGTCTGGAACAAGCTGCCAGAGGTAGTAGTAGAGGTGGATACAATTTTGTCTTTTAAAAAGCATTTAGACAGTTACATGGGTAAGATGGGTATAGAGGGATATGGGCCAAATGCGGGCAATTGGGACTCGTTTAGGAGTTTAAAAAAAGGGCGGCATGGACAAGTTGGGCCGAAGGGCCTGTTTCCCTGCTGTAAACCTCTATGACTCTAAATGATATGGTGGTTTAAAGGGCAAAAAAGATGGAATTTAATTTCACTAAATGTGAGCTGGTACAGTTTGAGTAAAAGAAAGTAGCAATTAAGCTTTGGGAATGGTGGAACGCAAAGTGAAGGAGGTTGGTGGATGTTTTGGGTAGACAAGACATTACACCATGCCCAAAATGAAAAAGATTATGAAAATTGTAATTAAACACTGGACCTTGTGCCAGGAGGTATGGAATATATGCAATGCAGTCAACACTTCAGTAAGATCACACCATAGGAAAGATGTCGTGACAAAGGAGATAATACATTGCAGGTTCGCTAGGATGTTGTTGAAGAAACGGAAATACAACGAAAGTCTTGGAAAAATTGAGGCTTTTCCCATGAAAACAGTAAAGAATACGGGTGATGGGACAGAAGTGTTTGACCACTGTCAAAGGCTGGGAAAGCACAGAGAGAAACAGGCCTTTTTCAACGGCTGGGGAATTGAGAATGAAGGAGCATTGATACGAGATTAAATACAAGAGGTTTGGGACAAAGAACAGCAGAAATGTTTTTCAACTGAGGCTGTTAAACATCCAGCCAGAGTTAGTGATTGAAGGAAAGGGGAATTTGAAGATTCCGGAACAGAGCAGGCACATGGGATTAGGATTACGTGTGGGCAGAAACATAGGCTGGTTGGTCCAAACTGCTTGCCTTCCATCGTAATTTCTATTGAACTCTAAGTGAGGCAACTTGTAGCTTGGTTGTAATAAGGAATTTGTAGGTTTTCATTTGATGACACAACGTTATTCTTCTCTATACATATATACAAAATTCTTATGCTGTAATTTATTAGGCAATACTTCCAATTAAATGGTTAGAATAACATTAATAAAACAACTGCTTAAATTTAAATGTAGTTTTTCAGTTTATTTATTATCACAAGTAGGCTTGCATTAACGCTGCAATGAAGTTACTGTGAAAATCGCCAAGTTGCCACACTCTGGCACCTGTTTGGGTACACTGAGGGAGAACGTAGCATGGCAGGCTGCTAGAAATGGGCAGACATGTGGCAGACGCAATTTAATACAGAAATGTGTGAAGTGAAACAATTTGGGAGGAAGACTCAGTTTGAACGAGGACTGCAGGAACAGGAAGATTAATCTTTGAAAGTGCATTAGGAAACAACATATGGGACACTGGGCTTTATTAACGGAGGTATCGAGTACAAAGACAAGAAAATGATGATGAATCTTTCACAAAACTCTGGTTCAACCTCATCTGGAGCACTGAACGCGATTCTGGGCACTGCGCCTTGGTGGAGGGTGTGGAGGCTATAGAGGGGGCGCAGATAAGATTGAAGAGAATGGCTGCGGGGATGGTCGACTGCAGATATGTGGATAGATTGGAGAAGCTGGGCTTGTTCTCCTCATAGAAAAGGGGGTTGCGAGGAGTTTGTTACAAGTGTTCAAAAATTTGCAAGGTGAGGGATTAGCTGAGTGCTCGATTAGCGAGTTGCCACACTGCGCTGCAACCTTTCTACGATTCCGTGGAAAGTGGAATTGAGCATTTAATGTAATGAGCAAAGTTGTTAAACTCCACCTCCGCGCTTGAAGTCAGTAACAGTGCACATGCGTTCCTTTTCACTTTCAAGTGTAAAGCAGCTCTATACAAAATCTAAACAGTAGGTGGCAGTGTCACACAGCTCCTGGCTCAGGGTTACTGTACCTGTACCTTTATCTTGGCTCTTGGCAGACAGACCATTAGTGAGTCTTCTTATCAACCTGCCTAGTTGTTTCCTTTTTCATTCTGATAACTTTATACCCTTCAACCTGCTAAGGCAAAAGAAATAGCAGTCGATCTCGAGTCAGTACCAATCGTCCAAAGAGTGAGGATAGTCACACAGCACTGCACTCTCAAAAGAAACCTCCACCTTAAAGCATTAAAACGTGTTAGTTTGATGAGTCAATACTGTTTGAATTGGGTTGTTTTTTTTTAAACGAAAGATTGCCCTAACTCGTGCTCCACACAAACAGATCAGACAGGCGGCAAGGGAAAAGTCCTGGAAGAAAAGTAATCGAATAATCTTGTGCCACAGAGTAGGTTCAGTGAGCGGGAAAAGAGCAAAGTGCGTTAGAGGAATCAGCACACAACATTGGAAATCTAAATCAAGACATCTGCAATAATCAGCCCGCAACTGCTTAACTTCCAAAACTGCCCTGGATGGTGCGGATAAACAAATGGAAGTGAGCTGTTAGCCTGGATCGAGAATAACTCAATTATCTACACTCCCAACATTCACCAGCAAAACCTTTCGGAGAATGTCAGCTGATTTAGGCGCAAACTCCGCACTGAGACCAGGATGAGTTACAGTTAAATTGCAGTGCTGGAAATCAGTCGAGGGGTCATTGCAAAGATCGCGCGTGCAAAGCGCCACAAGATTTAAGCTGAAGACAGGCGTGATTTTGTCCACTTGATTCGCGGGGCAGAAGCAGCTACATTGAAAGACGAAGTGAGCTGAGGTCCCCCGTTACAGGAAGCACTCACCGCATCACAGCGAACACTCCACTCCAATCAGTTTGAAAGTAATTTCTCACACACAGCAGAATTAACAATTAGCTGCGAGACGCTTGCAGGACCAGTCCCCACGTAATGATAAAAGCAGCCTTACTCAAACCCCTCCAAACTAGGTTTTCAAATAAGGACAACTGAACCCACAGTCCACAAGCATCCCCCACCAATCCAATGTGTGTCTCAATATTTTCAACCTTTCCCAAGTTAAAAGTGCTCTTCAGGGCTGACAGGATGGTTAATAATTTGGAGAGGGAGGTGAAGATGAGACGTGAACTATTTTGGGCTTAAAGGTCACTGTTAAACCAGAACCCGCCACCCCCCCCCCCCCCCCCCCCAACTTTCATCTCCTACAGAACAGATTTCTCTTTGTCCGCCTGATCACAGACAGCTAATTATTAATTCTGCCATTATTTCCTCCCTTTGTGTGAAAGCAGCAAACCTCCTGTCCCACGGCACCACATCCAAAGTAGTCAGGGCCCTCTGCAGTGCCTCGCCCTCCCCTGTGCAGGTCACCATCCTCAGGCTCCCTGTCTGAAGACAAAACCTGCCGACTCACCACAGTCCGGGTTACCTGGGGGGAGGGGGGAGAGGTGACAGAAGGGAAAGGAAACCAAAGGTTAAAAGAGAAACCGTGCTCGATGGGTTTAAGCCCCAGAAATTGCACCGAGCTCAGTCGGAACGTTACAGAAGCGGATCAAAGTGGTGAGCATTACTTTTCTGGTGACAACATTCCCATCGTCGTCGATGAACTGTTCTTGCGTGACCGTCTCTCCAGGAACTTTCTTTGCGTCCTCTCCCTATAGGGTGCATGATGGGAAAATTAAGGCGTGTTTGTGTCAAAACAATTGGCCACAACACAGCACTGCACCCATGGCATCCGTGTGCTGGAGTACGGCCAGTACCGTGATGAATCAACAACCCTTTTCTTTAATGCAGTCTTTGGGGAACGGATTTGCCCAGAATTACCCTGGAGTCTCCAAGATTGGGTGGTTTAATCTCCGGCAGTGAGGAATAAGCGGGGAAAAGGAAAGGATGTTAAACATTGTGCTCGGAAAAAAAAAATCTTTCAACCCTTCTTTATTGGTTATAAAATATGAGGCAGATGGGGAGATAAAAACTTTTCTTATATTCATTCATGAGACATGGGCGTCGCTGGCTGGCCAGCAATTATTGCCCATCCCTAGTTGCCCTTGGACAGTTGAGAGTCAACCACATTGTTGCGGCTCTGGAGTCACATGTAGGCCAGACCAGGTAAGGTCGGCAGATTTCCTTCCCTAAAGGACATTAGTGAGTGGAAGTGAAGGATCTTCCATTTGCTTTAATGAAGTGTTGGTTCATTTTCTGATTGGTGTGTGATGGCAGGTGTTGACATGTTGGGGAGGAGCTGGGGCGGGATTGATGTCCAATCAAGAGTTGGCATGTCTCCCCGTCAACAAGGCCACAGACTGCTTCATGATTTACACCTGATATTCACGAGGCTGACTGGCTACGCTGGCTACCCCGCCCCCCCTCCCCCCACCACCCCCGGGTTTCTGGGCCAGCCTGGGTGAACAGGGCACCTTGGGGTGAGTAATATTTGCAGCAGGGACAGTAACTCTGAGCTGTAATGGAGATAGAATCACACTCTCAAACAGGTAGGCTGACCTGGGTGAAGTGCGACTAGGTGTATTTCCATTGAATGCAGGAAGACATGTTTCTGAATCATGCTATGAGTACAATAATTCAAATTCTCTTGTATTCCAGTGCTTATTTTGTATTTTTTTTTGAAGTCTTGTCTGGGTCCGTGGCAATTTTGGGACCCCAACTGCTCACCCCTCTCATCAGAGCCAGAGACACCCCTCCTATCCCCGCCCTCTGTCTGCACCCAAGAGACACACCTCCCTTCCGCTCCCGCTCCCATCTGACTTGGAGACCTCCCACACCTCCATCCCAGTGTTGGGTGTCTCTGTTGGCCCCATCCTAGGCCTCCCCGCTCATGAGAGGTACCGTGCTCTCCTCCGCTCCACACACACACTATCCGCCCATCCTGATACCCCAGCATCTTTTCAACAAGTGGAGATTCTATCTCAGTCCAGGCGTCGTGGGATTGTGCTGAGGGCCAGACCAAAGTATACCTGGACCAAAGTCCATTTCCAAGCCATTCAGCCACCCTCCTGTGGATAGGAGCTGGCAGGCCTGTGGAAATTCAGTGTTGTTGACGTTATATTAATTGTGTTGATAAGGTTAAGGGTAAACAGGTGGAAGACACTGACTGAGTATCTTGAGCACATGTAAAGCGGGACTTCCCTCTACCCCGGCTACGGAGAACGCTGTGTCCACCGGCATGGTGCAAAACCTCCGTGACCGGTGGCTGAGCTCCATTTACTGATTATTGTTATTTAACTTATTGATTTTCTTTTTTAAAAAAGTATAAAGAGGGGTTTCTGAGACACAAGGTGAGTAGGTAGGAGGCAGACATATGAAATGCTGCATTCTGCAAGTACAGGAACTATCAAGAAAATGACTTGTGTCTAGTTTCACACTTCACCAGATCACTTGGTAGCCAGTTTTCACTTATTAATGGAACAATCCTGCACTCCTTAAGAAACAAGTCACACTTAGAAAGGGGGTCTGGGCACATCCTTAGAAAATCCAAAGTACAACCAAGGGATTATTGCTACATCACTGCCGTCATGTCAACAATAACTTTATCATGTCACGCATTAATTCAAGGAATGAACTTGTTGATTCAAAATGGTTATTCACACAGTTCATACAAAAACCAGGTTATGACAGATTGTCAACCCTACAGAACAACTTCTTATTGAAGTAGTTTCGTTTTCATGCAGAAGTAATCAGAAAATTTTTTAAAACGGAGCGTTAACAGCAGACACACGGGAGACAGATTCCGCATCAAGCATCGGTGTGGGGGGGTTTGTTTAACTTCACACGTTTCTGCTTTGTTTTATTAATTAATTCTATCAAATGGAAGTGGCATTGCAATAAAGTTCACACACCACCCAAAGCAAAACCACAACAGCAGTCAGAGCATGTTTTCTGTTTGACTTCCAGTTTGATGGGCCACACAGCCAATCCCGTTTTAGAATGGGAGAGCTACGACTCTCACTGCCTCCTTTCCATCTTTGACACACTATGGTACACTTTCGACTACACGGTCCCAGCACAGAGCCTCGGCTCGGGAAATGGCCCATGCGTGGCCCATGAATTTTGCATCGTTTACTTTGGACTCCATTCCTATGCCTGAAACATACTCCCTCCGGACAACTCCACACCGCGGGGTGACTACACCAATGTGCCAAGCGTGTGAAATTAAGTTTGACTTCCGTCTCAACTCTTGCTACTTGTTTTCTCCTGCACATTTTTCCTCATTTTCCTCAGGAAGGACTCTGGGCGAGACCAGGAAAGTCTCCGGATTTTTGAGAAGCCCACAAACTCTCATGGTGAGACCAGTCTGTCAGATAATTGCCACTTGAACAGATTATATTCAGAATCACCTCCGGTATTGGCAGGGATTTGGGTTTGATTATTGCCTCAATCATTGATTTCGCAGCAGGTTTTCGTTTGGGATGGGAAATTAGAACGGAAAACGCTGGAGATACTCAGCAGGTCTGGCAGAATGTGTGGGAAAGAGAAGCAGAGTTAATATTTCAGGTTTGTGACCTTTCGTCAGAACCGCTGATGAAGATGACAGTCTTAAAAGGTGAACTCTGTTTCCTGCGCCACGGATGCTGATCTGGCCTACTGAGTATTTCCACTGTTTTGTGTTTCTGAATTCAAATTTCCAACATCCACAATATCAGCTTTAGTTTTGGTCGGGATGGGATTGGAATTGGTAAACATTGTTTATTTACATTCTCATTCAGCAACAGAATGGAAGGTGCCGGAATATAAACCGATAACCCAACTTCATTTCGCTCACAAAGTAATGAGTATGTGTGGGCCTTTCAGCAATGTCCTGTTTTGCTGCATCTTCCGGGGGGATTGTGTGTAATTCAGAACACAGACAGATTCCCGCGCTTGGCTTCCTTACATACGCAATGATCAACTTTGCAAACAAAGTCACACAGTGCCAGACTGACACATTCACACCTACACAAACTCACACCCACACTCATATTGACACCCCCACACACACACACCCACACACACAGACACCCCCACACACAGACACCCCCACACACACAGACACACAGACACCCCCACACTCAGACACCCCCACATACACACCCACACAGACATACCCACATTCACACAGACACACCCACTCACAGACACACCCACACTCACACACCCACACTCACACAGACACACCCACACTCACACAGACACACCCACACTCACACAGACACACTCACACAGACACACCCACACTCACAGACACACCCACACTCACGCAGATAGACACACCCACAGTCACGCAGACAGACACACCCACAGTCACGCAGACAGACACACCCACACTCACACAGACAGACACACCCACACAGACAGACACACCCACACAGACAGACACACCCACACAGACAGACACACCACACTCACACAGACAGACACACCCACACTCACACAGACAAGACACACCCACACTCACACAGACAGACACACTCACACAGACACACCCACACAAACAGACACAAACCATAAAACCATAAGCTATAGGAGCAGAATTAGGCCATTCAGCCCATTGAGTCTGCTCTGCCATTCAATCATGGCTGATATGATTCTCATCCCCATTCTCCTGCCTTCTCCCATAACCCCTGATCCCCTTATTGGTCAAGAGCCTATCCATCTCTGTCTTAAAGACACTCAATGACCTGCCCTCCACAGCTTACTGCGGCAAAGAGTTCCACAGATTCACCACTCTCTGGCTGAAGAAATTCCTCCTCATCTCTGTTTTAACGAAGCATCCCTTCACTCGGAGGTTGTGCCCTCGAGTTCTAGTCTCTTCCATGAGTGGAAACATCCTCCCAACATCCACTCTATCTAGGCCTTTCAGTATTCTGTGAGTTTCGATTAGATTCCCCCTCATCTTTCTAAACTCCGAGTACAGACCCAGGCTCCTCAACCTCTCCTCATATCCCTTCTTTCCTGGGATCATTAAGCATTAAATTGATCTTTCTCTACACCCTTGCTGTAACACTACATTCTGCACTCTCTCGTTTCCTTCTCTATGAATGGTATGCTTTGTCTGTATAGCGCGCAAGAAACAATACTTTTCACTGTATGTTAATACATGTGACAATTATAAATCAAATCAAAATCATTCTCGTGAACCTCCTCTGGACCCCCTCCAAGGCCAGCACATCCTTCCTTAGGGATGGGGCCCAAAACTGCTCACAATACTCCAAATAGTGTCTGATCAGAGCCTTATACAGACTCAGCATTATATAGAACAAAGACAATTACAGCACAGGAACAGGCCCTTCGGCCCTCCAAGCCTGCACCTACCATGCTGCCTGACTGAATTAAAACCCCTTCCGGGGACCATATCCCTCTATTCCCATCCTATTCATGTATTTATCAAGACGCCCCTTAAAAGTCACTATCGTATCTGCTTCCACTACCTCCCCCGGCAGCGAGTTCCAGGCACCCACCACCTTCTGTGTAAAAAGCTTGCCTCGTACATCTCCTTTAAATCTTGCCCCTCGCATCTTAAACCTATGTCCCCTAGTAATTGACTCTTCCATCCTGCTCTTGTATTCTAGCCCTCTAAAAATGAATGCTAACATTGAATTTGCCTTCCTAACTGCCAACTGAACCTGCATGTTAACCTTAATTATACACACTGACCACCCATACTAAAACACACAGACACACCCACACAAACAGACACACATACACACTTATACATGCACACACACAGACATGTGCACACATACACACACACTACTAGTGACACACCCACACAAATAGACACAAGCCATAGAAATACACACACTCACACTAAAACAAACTAAAGGATTTCATAACTCAGCATTTGGAAGGCAGTGGTATAATCAGACAAAGTCAGCACAGATTGACATAAGGGGAAATCATGTTTGATGAACCTACCGGAATTCTTTGAGGATGTAACTAGTAGAGTTGACCAAGGAGAACCAGTGGATGTGGTTTATTAAGATTTCAGAAGGCATTCGACAAGGTCTCACATAACAGACTACTATGTAAAATTAAAGCACATGGCATTGCAGGTAATATCTTGAGATGGATAGAAAGCTGGTTAGCAGATAGGAAGCAATGAGTTGGCATAAATGGATCTTTTTCTGATTGGCAGTCAGTGACTAGTGGGGTTCCGCAGGGATCTGTGCAAGGACCTCAATGGTTCACATTATATATTAATGATTTGGAAGAGGGAACTAAATGTATTATCTCCAAATTTGCAGATGATACAAAGTTGGGTGGGAGGGTGAGCTGTGAAGAGGATGCAGGGATGCTTCAACATGATTTAGACAGGATGAGTGTGTAGGCACATACATGGCAGAAGCAGTATAATGTGGATAAATGCGAGGTTATCCACTTGGGTAGCAATAATAGGCAGACAGATTATTACTTGAAAGGGTGTAAACTGGGAAAGCTGGATTCTCAACAAGACCTCGGAATCCTCGTGCATCAATCGCTGAAAGTAAGCACACAGTACAACAAGCAGTAAAGATGGCAAATGGTATGTTGGTTTTCATAGCGAGAGGATTTGAGTATAGGGATAGGGATGTTTTGTTGCAATTGTATAGGGTGTTGGTGAGGCCACACCTGGAGTATTGTGTGCAGTTTTGGTATCCTTATTTAAGGAAGGATGTCGAAGGAGTAAAGCGAAGGTTTACCAGGCTGATTCCTGGGATGGCAGGTCTGTCATCTGAGGAGAGACTAAGTTGGTTAGGATTATATTCACTGGGGTTTAGAAAAGTGAGAGGGGATCACACAGAAACTTATAAAGTTATAAACTTATAAACTTATACAGGTTTAGACAGAGTAGATTGAGGAAGAATGTTCCCAATGGTGGGGGAGTCCAGAACTAGGGGTCATAGTTTTGAGGATAAGGGCAAACTTTTTAGAACTGAGGTGAGGAGAAATTTCTTCACCCGGAGAGTGGTGAATGTGTGGAATTCACTCCCACAGAAAGTAGTTGAGACAAAAATGTTGTCTGGTTTCAAGAAGAAATTAGATATAGTTCCTGGGGCTAAAGGGATCAAGGGATATGGGGGGGAAGGGGAGATCAGGATATTGAATTTGATGATCAGCCATGATCAAAATGAATGGCGGCGCAGGCTTGAAGAGCCGAATGGCCTTTTAGTTTCTATGTTTCTACACACAGACACACCCAAAAAGACACACACACCTATATATGTACCCACAGACACACACACACGCATGGGTGTGCACACACATACACACCCACACCTACTGACACACCCACACTAACCATCCACACACAGACATTGTCACATTTTCTCTTTAATTCACTCCAACAATAATGAACAATTGTATCTCATGGATCCATTTGATCATTTTCAAATATACTTACCCCGTCAACCTTCGAACATGTTCCGAACTGGGGATTTAATTATCCACTCTATTTCATCAGTGCAGCAGCTACCAGTGAGAATGTGTTCTACCGAGGCCCCTACTGTGTAGGGCAGGAAATCCTGATCTCCAGTGAGACAGAGTCCACACAGCATAGAGTGTACACGATTCATGGAAGCAGCTGCCTGGGCTAAGAGTAAAACATTTCTTGCTCTATGCTAGTTTGCGTTCCAGTGTATAACAATGTCTGTTCTATATGTAATATCAGCTCAGCTCTTGGGGCAATATCACAGAATGCAAACCAGCTTAAAGGAAAGGAAGCACAGAGATCTGACAGGTAAACTAATGAAGGTAGTTAGCCTGTAAGAGCAGGGGAGGGTCAGAATTCATCCATGCTCTGTACAGAGCGGCACAGTGGTTAGCACTGCTGCCTCACAGCGCCAGGGACCCGGGTACAATTCTGGTCTCAGGTCCCTGTCTGTGTGAAGTTTGCACATTCTCCCCGTGTCTGTGTGGGTTTCCTCCGGGTGCTCCGGTTTCCTCCCACAGTCCAAAGGTGTGCAGGTTAGGTGGATTGGCCCCATGCTAAATTGCCCCTTAGTGTCAGAGGGATTTACAGAGTAAATAAGTGGGTTTACAGGGATAGGGCCTGGGTGGGTTGTTGTTGGTGCAGGCTCGATGGGCCGAATGGTCTCCTTCTGCACTGTAGGGATTCTATGACATTCTGAGAGAGCTGAATATTGACAATCAGGGCAATATGTAGGTGTGGCTAAGCTGTCTCTCATCTTCCTGAACTATAGAGAGGAATAGTCAGCGAGAGCTCAGGCTCTCGCTCATCTGTACTGTAGGGTTTCTATGATTTCTATGATCACTATAGCTGTTGAAACTCACACTATAGGAATGGCTGATTGGTTTGGGTACTAGACAGCACAGTAGAAAATGCAGCAAAGCGAGAACGCTAAGAAAATTGGTGCAAAAAAGACAGGAGGAGTATCGACAGGTAAATCTGGAAAATCTAAAGATAAAGTCGGAATTTCATGTATTGCCCATCAACACGCAAGAAATGAGGAAGGTGGTCATCAAACTGAAAAACATGCTCAAGATAACGAAGCCCAAACCACAGAAAACTGCAGAACACCAAGCATGGGAACAACATGGTCGCAGTCCAAAACTTTCTCCAAAACAAGGCCAAACTCAGAGGACTTGGATACCTTCAGAACCACCCTGCGACGTGTCACCCGGGTGGTAATAATCTCCTCCTCATCCGAGCTAGTCTCGTCTTCCCCAAGTTCCTGATTGATGCATTTTAGCACGTTACGTTATGAGATGGCAGGTAACAGGATAACTAACGCAGATAGATTTACTTGCTCTAGACCTGTGGGACTTACCTGGCCAGCATGTCGCCACTTTATCACTGACAGGCCATTCAGCACTGGGTCTTTGCTTCATTTGATGCCTGCAGTCCCTATTCAATACCTCCTTCAAAAGAAAGTCCTACGTACGAACAGCCACAGCTGAGGCACTGTTGTGGCAAGTCACTGGTAAGGCAACTCAATAATGATCTCAAACCCGTACATTTTGCAATTTTAACCATTCCTTTTAAGTTGAAGCTGGCTTTTCTTCTTCATCGCTGATGCTCTCAATTGGGGACAGGGCTGGTGGAAATGGGGGGATGGTAAAGGAGTCTGTTCCCTTCCATTTAAAGTGTTAACTGGAATATTTTTACTCCACAGATTCTGGAAGACATCTCTGACATATTTTGAAAGAAAAATGCTGGCAATCATTGAATTGGGGGATTAAGATTTAAGCAGAACTTCACATGTTGTCAAGCACAGATTTAGTTGCATTTTAAACTGTTAAGATGGTGACTATCACACTAAATAATGTGAAGTGAGGGAAGTGGCCAAATTATGACCTCTCATGAATCCAAATTAAAATCTATCCTATTCTCCCTCAATTTAAATTGGATATATACATCAATCTGAAGCTCTATTTCCAAGGACGAACACACATGGCTTGTCTATCTCGTTTCAAACAGCTTCCTTGCTGCAGATGCCAGAGCAGCAGGCCAGGGTGCCATTGCATCATGGGAAAACACATGGCGTGTAAGCCAAGTGTGGCTTTGAATCACAGCATATCCCAAAAGATTAATTGATTCAATGCCAATGACTATGACAAGGGAGGTCTAGTGGCGCAGTGAGCAGCATCCCTGCCTCTGAGGCAGAAGCTCCGGGTTCGAGTCGCGCCCCAGGACTGGGTGGCCAAGGAAGGTGCGCCGAACAGAACAAAGAGAACAAAGAATAATACAGCACAGGAACAGGCCCTTCGGCCCACCAAGCCTGGGCCGAGACACGGTTTCTATCTCTCTATTTACCTCCCGTTGATGTGTCTATCAAGATACACTCTGAACATTGCTAACATGCCTGCTTCCACCACCTCCACTGGCTGTGCGTTTCAGTCACCCACCATCCTCTGTGTGAAAAACATTCCCCGCACATCATCCCCAAACTTACCCCTCTCACCTTAAACCTGTGCCCTCTTGTAGTCGACCCTTCCACCCTGGGAAAAAGCCTCTGACTACCCACCCTATCTATCTATGCCTCGCGTAAACCTCTCTCAGGAAAGGCTGAGTATCAACAGGTTGAGTATCAACCTGTAAAATCCTTCCAACACACCACTGACAGGCGGTAAGAGTGGGAAAACTCCTGGTCAGCCGTGCTTGATGCGGAGTGGCGCCCCTCAAGCTATAAGCCTTTGATGACAGGAGATCGACTTGTTCCTTGCTATGGGAAATAGATGAAAGTCTGCCTTGTGCACCACAAGGTGCGGGAAGAGAAGCAAAAGAATGACAATGAAATGCACAGGGTAATAATCCAGCCGTTGTATCAGCAGATTATCCAAAGGCACATGTCTACAGTCAAAGCATGGTAGCTATTAGCATTAGTAATTCTCAAATGGCCCAAGATCTAACTCCATTCAAGCCCTAAGTAATTCCCTCGGACCTCTGGTTAAAGATAATGTTTTGTGTTAATGCGATTCTCGCTTCTATTTCATTCCTCGGGATATTACACAATGCAGTCACCTCACGATTGACTTTTAGATGTGTTATCAAAGGCTTTCCTCTCACTGTAGACCAGAAACGTATCACCTTTCTGCTCGAGAATTATTGTTGCCTCTACCGCATAGAATTTATCAGGTGGAAAAACAAAATGGGGAGAAAAGTATTGTCTGATGTGATTGGTGAATAATGAAAGTACAAAACAACCAGTTCCAAAGGAGCAAAGTACAGATTCTTAACCATTGAGCAAGGAGGACATAGACTTCATGGTCCAAAATGTAGCCAATATAGGAGTTAATCAATTTAAATATAGTCGCCATTCCCGGGAATGAAAGTTACATTACCTGAGCTTTGTGTTCTGCTGGTAGGGAGCCATCGTCCCTGAAGTTTGATCCCGATTTAATGACCTCTGATGTAACCCAACTTGTCTTCTTCTCGCTGGTGAGCAGAGGGCCTCCGTGCTCCTCGGAACCCGGCCTCCTTGTGTCCGCCAGGTCTTTCTGCAGTTCCGTCATGGACTCTGCCTGTTCCGTGATTAGCACCGAACGTTTCTGCACCTTTCCATTCAGCGTTTTTCTATCATGTGATGGGACAGGCACATCATCGGCCGCCTCTTGAATCAAAGGCCCCACCGTTGCATGGCTCGACTCTCTTTGACGTTCCAACCTATGTACATCATGGTCCCCATTCTCCTCAGGCTTCACAACCTGTCCTTTCAAATGAAACATCACAGACCCAGCAAGATCATTCTTCATTCGCTGTTCTTGGAGACTGCAAGATATGAAAATAATGACAAAGTGTCCTTCAGGCATGGAACAGTGCAGCATATTAGATAACTCTTGTTTCTTAAATTCTAGATTCCTAATGGCAGGCATTAAGTCTTCACTGATGTTTTTTTTAAAGCCCTTGGGTTATGGGCCTCATTGTTAAGATAAACACTTAATACCCTTGCTAGTTTCGCAGAAGAGACAATACTGAGTGTTCTCATTGAATCACGACATATGCTTGGGTCACTGTCTGTGGAGTTTACACCTTCTCCCCGTGTCTGTGTGGGTTTCCTCCGGGTGCTCCGGTTTCCTCCCACAGTCTGAAAGACGTGCCGGTTAGGTGCATTGGCCGTGCTAAATTCTCCCTCAGTGTACCCGAACAGTCGCCGGAGTGTAGAGACTAAGGGGTTTTCACAGTAACTTCATTGCAGTGTGAATGTAAGCCTACTTGTGACGAATAAATAAACTTAAAAAAAAAAATGCTACCAATTTAATACAATTTGTTAGGTCCCTTCAGAAGGCAGTTAGGTGTCAATCACTTTACTGTGGGACTGGAATCGCAGAGGCCAGACCAGACAAGGATGGCTGGCTTCTTCCTTTAAGGGCAGTCGTGAATCAGTCAAGTTTTTATGATAGTGTTACTGTTATTCATACCAGCCTTTTCATTTCCAGAATCTTTAAATGCTGAATCCGAATTCTCCAACTGCCAGGCAAGACTTGGACAGGTGTTCTCTGGATAACTCGTCCAGTAATGTGACCATTACAGTATTGCATTCCTTACAATTTCCAATACACACCCAATATACAAAACTTTCCATGTGCAATAGACAATTCTTGTATTCTGTAACCATGGCAACATGCTTCTGGGTACAAATGAGGAAGCAGTGGAAAATTGAACGAGTTGATATTTCTGAGTTTTCAGTAAGAGAAACACATACAAGTAATTAGGGTGCAAAGGTCAGCCCGCCCGATTGCCGACCCATTGTAACCCTGGTCCTGGATGCACTAAAGCATATAATGCACCTTATAGGCTGCGTGCACTGCAGCCTGTGGATCCACCCGTCGCTCATTGTGACAGATATCAGCAGCTAACCAATTCAAAGGATATCTCCCCCCCCACCCCACTCCCTGCCCCGTCAAATAAAGACCATAACATTGAGTACTTTGTTCCTGATGTGGAGATGCCGGCGTTGGACTGGGGTAAGCACAGTAAGAAGTCTCACAACACCAGGTTAAAATCCAACAGGTTTATTTGGCAGCACAAGCTTTCGGAGTCTCAAGCTCCTTCATCAGGTGAGTGGGACTTGTGTTCACAAACAGGGCATATAAAGACACAAACTCAATTTACAAAATAATGGTTGGAATGCGAGTCTTTACAGGTAATCAAGTCTTAAAGGTGCAGACAATGTGAGTGGAGAGAGGGCCAAGCACAGGTTAAAGAGATGTGTATTGTGTGTAGAACTTTTATCCAGCCAAGTTCCGCACACGAGGACGGCCTCAACCGGGATCTTGGGTTCATGTCACACTATCTGTAACCCCCACGACTTGCCTGGGCTTGCAAAATCTCACTACCTGTCCCGGCTGGAGACAATACACATCTCTTTAACCTGTGCTTAACCGTCTCTCCACTCACATTATCTGTACCTTTAAGACTTGATCACCTGTAAAAGACTCGCATTCCAACCGTTATCTTGTAAATTGAGTTTGTGTCTTTATATGCCCCGTTTGTGAACACAACACCTCACTCACCTGATGAAGGAGCTTGAGACTCCGAAAGCTTGTGCTGCCAAATAAACCTGTTGGACTTTAACCTGGTGTTGTGAGACTTCTTACTGTACTTTGTTCCTGTCAGTGATATTGTCCCCTCCTCTGGTTGGTATGGGGTAGACAACCCTTCTGTGTCTTGCTGAGGTGGCTCATTCTTCCGACTAGACCAGTATATGTGGGCTGAGGGTTGTTAACCAGTGACTTGCTCAAGACATGCTCTCACGGGCAAACATTTTTAAAGTTTATTTATTAGTGTCACAAGTAAGCTTACATTAACACTGCAATGAAGTTACTGTGAAAATCCCCGAGTCGCCACACTCCGGCACCTGTTCGGGTACACTGAGGGAGAATTTAGCACGGCCAATGCACCCTAACCAACATGTCTTTCGGACTGTGGGGGGGAAACCGGAGCATCCGGAGGAAACCCACGCAGACACGGGGAGAATGTGCAAACTCGACACAGGCAGTGACCCAAGCCGGGAATTGAACCCAGGTCCCTGGCGCTGTGAGGCAGCAGTGCTAACCACTGTGCCATCCCGCATATAGATCCGTAATGTTTTAAAATTAAAATCCCATGTGTGTGTTTATCGTGTCAAGGTATCACACTGTAATTACATCCTCCCACCACTGATGGCACTGAAGCCCCTGTGTGTTGTGTCTCCAAGTTCCTCAGCCTGTATTGTAGGGAACCTATCCCCACAGTCCCACCAACCCAACTCTCTGCTTCACAGACTGCCCAACCTTCTGTTTTATTTTCTTGATTTGAATTGATTTATTATTGTCACATGTAAATATAAGGCCAGGATTTCTGACTTTTCAAATGAGAGTTGAACTATATCAACGTGCCCTGACTGTATTACCTACAAACCTCCGTCAAACACCCCTTTTCAGGACGACACTGAACCTGCGGTATGTGCAGTGTAAGCCTGTGATAGGGAATAGAAAACTCTCTGTTGCAGTCACTCCTAGTATCTGCGTGAAACACCCCCAGGGATCAGGAATGGCATGGTCAGGTGTAAAAGACTCAGCACATTATCACTGGGGGACTCAGGGAGAAGGGGCGGGGGAGGGGGGGGTGAATGGAGGGGATGCATACAGGTGAGAAGGACAAGACTAAAGGGCATTCCTCAACCATGCTGGAAAAATTAGCCACAGTCACAATCTCAGAAGAAAACAGATTCTTCTATTGGCCCGATCGAGTAGTCACGGGGCCCGATTTTACCATTGCATCGCGCCCATTTCGGGTGCGAAAACGTGGTAAAGTCGGGCGTGAGGCCATTGGCGTGATCCGCGTCTGCGCAGATGCCCACTTTACTGAGGCCCGAAAATGGCCGCGATCCACTTCGTGCCCGAAACGGGTGCAACGGCGATTTAAATGCATTTCAATTGAATTAATGAACTGCCCGCCCAACTTTACCAGCATTTCCCCCTTTACCACCGCGTTCGCGTGTCCAGATTCGGCACGAAACAGACCTGCTCGGCAAAGGTCTGTTTCGGGCGCTCCAGCTGCTAAAGAGGTAAGTTCAGAGCTTCCAACAGTTCTCTGACTCAGAACGGTGGGGGGGGGGGGGGGGGGGGGGGTGGCAGGCCAGATCATTTTCTGGTGAGGGAGGGGGGGGCGGGGCGGGAGAAGGGAGGCCTGATCATGTTCTGGTGGGGGGGGTCAGATGTATCTCTGGTGGATGGGGGTGAGGGAGGCCTGATCGTTGTCTGGGGGTGGGGGGCACCTGGGTGGATTTTGCAAGTACAGGCAGCAGAGAGAACGGATTCCACAGCTATAATAGTGCACGTGCACTTAATGAGTGAAACTGTCAAAGGGCTCGGCTGTGAGTATGTGAAATATACTGGGAGGGAGGCCAGATCGATCTCTGGGTGGGGTGGGGGGTGGGGGGGGAGGGGAGAGGCCAGATGGATCTCTGGGTGGGGGGGGGGAGGCGAGGGCAGGGGCGTCTGCTGCCACTCTGCAGACGATCGGTGGCGGGGCGAAAGGGGGCAGAGGGTCGCGATCGGTCTGGGTAGCGGGGGGGGTGGGTGCATAAGGGGGAAAGTCATGTTGTAGGGGTGGGGCTAATGTCTGTGGGGACCAACGATTCCGGGCCACTTTATCCGCTTTTTGTGGCCCGGGAGCAATGTGACAGCGGCCCGATTTTCAATTTTTTTTTTAACTGCGCATGCGCAGTTCAGAGCTCCAAGCGTTTCGGGCGCGATAAGCCCCGCCCACAGCGCAATTCAGACCCGCGATTTTTTTTTCAGGCTAAGTGCGTATCGGGGCACCTAAAAGCAGATTTCCAAGTCGGATCTGAATTGCGCCCAGATTCAGCACTTAGAATGAAAATGGTAAAACCGGCCCATGGAGTCACAAAGGCAGGGAAGGAAACCATTCAGCCCATCCAACGTGACATTCTCAACTCTCACAACAGCAGTCCTTTTATGGCCCTTTTGCCAAGACATCATGTTCTGTGTTTGCACCCTTGGCTCCCACCCACCCTGCAGGAACTGGACAAATACTATTTGAATTTGGTTCACAGCAAGTGCAGAAAAGAAAGGAATCAGGCAGAAGCACTCTCCCTTCCAAATCAGAAGGTTGTGGCTTTATGTCTCAGGCCAAAGATTTGACCATGAGATTCAGTGTGGTACTGAGGGAGTGCTACATTGTCAGCGATACCACCTTTCAGATGAGACTTTAAACTGAGGCCCAGTCTGCACCCTCAGGTCGGTACAAAGGGTCCTATTTCAAAAAAGGGCAGGGAAGTCTCTCTGGGCTCCCGGCAAATATTTATATTCCGTGAACGACGTTGCTTTGTGGGAGTTTGCTTTGCATAAATTATTGGCTAATCTGTTTTCTACATTAAAAGTACAAATCAAAAGTATGTCATTTGCTGTAAAGCACTCGGAGATGCTCCGAGGTCATAAACAGGTGTGACTAAATGCAAATCTTTCTTTCTTTAGGCTCGATCTTGGGTTGAAAGGCTGGGAGAACAGTGTGCTCACACAATGCTTCATTCAGTTCCCATCTCAATACACCCCATCAGTTCCCATCTCAATACACCCCAGTATCTTTAAGAACATCGAATATCCCACTTACTTGCCGTTATCTTCATCCAGATTATCAATGCTTAAGTTGCAACTTCTTGGAGTTGGTGGTTCCACTTCAACACTGGATGCGTCACTGTGCCAACCTGGAACTGTAAAAAATTCTCTCTGGGAATTTGGAACATGGTGACGATGACTCGGAACTTCTTCCTCTGTCACGTCCTCATCATCATCTGAACCTTCGGACCCTCGCCCTGGTTCAGCAACCTCTGGGGCTTTTACTTTGAACTCTCCGAGCTCCTCAGTGTCAGACACACCGCCTCTATCCTCTTGCTGAGCTTGGTGAGGAGATGCCCTTTGTCCGCCTGCGTTTTCCTCCTCCAGTGACTGATTGTGCTCCTCTGGCTGGATTTTACTGGAAGGCTGAGCAAGGCGGTCGGTGCTGTCCTCTGTGACCTGGAGACCAGGCTCAGACTCGGTGCCCAGTGGCTCATTCGCCTGGCCCTGCCCTGCAGCGACCTCTTCAGTGTCAACAGCTTCGAGTGACGTTTCCTTGGCAGCCAGTATTGGAGACAGGGCAGGCTCGTGGGGGCTTGTGGGGGATGATCCTACACTAGAAAAATTACTAAAATAATCGTCACTTCGGAGGGGGGTGGGAGGTAAATAGCGCAATCCAGCTGGTGTCAGCAGCTCCGAGTGGATGGAGGGGTAACCTGAGTGAGTAAAACACAATGGCACAAGCTACAGACAACATGCACTAACACATGGCAGGAATGTAACAGGCAATGGCAGCATGAAACTACTCAATGTAGATGGATAAACATTACTGTGAACTACACAATGGATCAATGGGTGACTAATCTAAAAGCCATATGGCACTTTGATCACACTGATTCATTACAATCAACCACCCTACTCTTTCAAATTGGTTTCTTTGCAGAGGGAGAGAAATCCCATTCAATGAGGTTTGAGTTTATAAAATAATTCATCCAATCTGGTAGCGTGATTCCTTGAAATGAATACCATGGCAGGCGTAATTAAAAACTGCTTCACAAATGATTGGACATTTTCCATTCGCCGATGAATGAGAGGCCATGTTCATTCTGCTTTGCCTGGCTCGCTGTACAAATGGAGTGAAAGGTCAGTCAGACGGCCCCTTGGGTGCTCATCAATGCAAAGGTTCAGGTAATACAAGAGCCCCGAGGTGTGAGACCCCTCCCGTGGCCTGCCGCATACTGGTTTGGCTCCCCACAATGTTGTATGAATCAATGCTGCTTTTTGTTGTCTTTATAGTTTCTATTTTCCCAAAGCCTCACCACCTAAATAAATTAATCTGAAGGTGACTATTATGTATTCTTCAGGATTCAATGCAGAAACTTCTTTTTAAATAAAAAAATTAATAGGATGTAGGCGCCGTTGGTAAGGCCAGCATTTGTCGCCCATCCCTAAGTGAACTGAGTGGCTTGCTGGGCCATTTCAGAGGACAGTTAAGAGTCAACCACATTGCTACTGGTCTCCATGTCAGATTTAGGCCAGACCAGGTAAGGACGGAAGATTTTTTGTGATTTCCCAGTGAATCAGATGGGTTTTTACAACAATCAACAATGGTTTCACAGTCATGAGACTAGCTTTTAATTCCAGACTTACTAACTGAATTTAAATTCCATCAGCTGCCATGGTGGGATTTGAAACAGAAAAATCTGTTTCTCCATTCTGATTTTGGATCAAGAATTTTTTTTAATGTGTTATGAGTTATTGGTACAGTAATGGTGAACAAAGAGATAGTGGGAAAAGAAATGCTAAGTTTAATGTTGGAGTCAAATGTGCAAAAGTGGGTAACCCCATGGGAAGTTCCAATTATCTGGCTGTTAAAAAAATGTTGAATTTTCTATTGAGTGCTTAATCTGTCCACCAGGTTAGTTCCCATGGCAGCTCAGACTTTTATAATCATAGAATCCTAACAGTGGAGAAGGAGGTCATTCGGCCCATCAAGCCTGCACCAACAATCTTACCCAGACCCTATTCCTGTAACCCCACGAATTAACCCTGCTAGTTCCCCTGACACTAAGGAATAATTTAGCAGGGCCAATCCACCGAATTTGCACATCTTTGTAGTGAGGGAGGAAACCCACATGGACACGGGGAGAGCGTGCAAACAGACAGTGACCCGAGGCCGGAATTGAACACGGGTCCCTGGTGCTGTGAGGCAGCCATGCTAACCACTGTGCCACCCATAAATACTGCCACACTGCATCACAAATTCATTGGTGCATTCAGATTGATCTAATGGATTGGCTGCTTCTGGATGGGCCAACTGAAAAAGGTGGAGTCTTCATTTAAAGGGCAGCTGCTAGAAGTATTCTGCCTTGCAGCAAGAGACTCAGTGCAACAGGACCAACAAGAGTAACTGCGATGGGAGGCAAACCCTCAATTTCCACCACTCTGCTACACAGAGGTCTTGTTCCAGTCCAAGCTACCTCATTCGTGGCAGCAGAGATGTGCCTGAGGACAGTGTTTGACGGTGATGTTGCAGTGCTTTCCCCTGGCTAACATCCTCACTGTACTGCCAATCAATCTCTAAGCCAATTTTCAAGTTCCTGGCTTGGTTCAGGATGGCACTGGTGACAGCTGCAGAGACCTCATGGGCCTTGCCTGTGAGCCACGCCCACATTGTGTTTGGCTGATGGGACATCTTTTTTCATGCTCGGTGCCGCCCCCCTCCCATGTGAGTGTGAGTGTGGCCATGAGTGCTGCTCGGGCTGCAGTGGAGAGTGACAGTTGGTGTCTCAGTGAGGGAGTGCTGCTCGGGCTGCAGTGGAGAGTGACAGTTGGTGTCTCAGTGAGGGAGTGCTGCTCGGGCTGCAGTGGAGAGTGACAGTTGGGGAAGTGTGGGGAAGTTTTTTTTTTTTTGTTTTCTTTTTTTCTTGCTGGTAATGGCTTCAGGGATGGCAGTTCAGGCAGTATGCTGCATCTCCTGTGGGATGTATGTGGTGAGGAAATCCAGTAGTGTTTCAGGAGATTTTAGTTGTAAGAAGTGCATTAGATTGCAGCTTCTGGAGGAGCGTGTAAAGGAGCTGGAGGGGGAGGTAGAGGAACTCCGCATAATTCGGGAGGCGGAGGTGGAAGTTGATAGGAGTTATAGAGAAATAGTAACTCCTAGAAATGAGGCTTGGGTCAATGCCAGGAGGAGGGGTAAGAAGCAATCGGGAAGACAATCCCCTGGGGCGGTTCCCCTCCATAATAGGTTTTCGGTGCTGGAGGCTACAGTTGAGGAGGAATCAACTGAGCATAGAGAGCAGATCTCTGGGGGTGAGCCGAGTGAGAAAGCTCAGGTGGTTAGGGGCTGTAAAAGACTGGGCCTTGTGATTGGGGACTCCACAATTAAGGGGACAGATAGGAGGGTCGGAACTAAAGGTAGGGACTCAGGGTTGGTGTGTTGCCTACCAGGGGCTGGGGTCCGGGATGTGTCTGACAGGGTATTCAGGACTCTTAGGGGGGAGGGAGATAAACCACAAGTTATTGTACATGTGGGGACACACGACATAGGGAGGATAGGGGAAGGGGATATTAGGCAGGGATTTATGGAGTTGGGGTGGAAACTAAAGGCCAAGACTGACAGAGTGGTTATCTCTGGACTCTTGCCTGTACCACGGGATAGTTTAGAGAGGAATAGGGAGAGGGAAGGTTTGAATTCATGGCTGAGGGGATGGTGCAGGAGGGAGGGGTTCAGGTACTTAAGCAATTGGGGCTCGTACTGGGGAAGGTGTGACCTCTATGAGAAGGATGGTCTACACCTTAATCAGAAGGGGACCAATATCCTGGGGGGTAAATTTGCTAAGGCCATGCAAGGAGGTTTAAACTGATTCGGGGGGGGGGAGGGATCCTGAGTAGTGGGGCTGAAAGTGAGGGATGCATGGATGGGGACTGCAATGCACGGCATTGCAGAGGTGGGGTGGAGCAGGGTTTGAAATGTGTATACTTCAATGCCAGGAGTATTCGCAATAAAGTGGGTGAACTTGCAGCGTGGATCAGTACCTGGGACTTCGATGTTGTGGCTATTTCAGAGACATGGATAGAGCAGGGGCAGGAATGGATGCTGCAGGTCCCGGGGTTCAAATGTTTTAGTCGAAGTAGGGAAGGAGGTAGAAGAGGGGGAGGGGTAGCATTATTGGTCAGAGATTGTATCACAGTGTCAGAGAGGAGATTTGATGAGGACTTATCTGTTGAGGTAGTATGGGCGGAGATTAGAAATAGGAGAGGAGAGGTCACCCTGTTGGGAGTCTTTTATAGACCTCCTAAAAGTTCTAGAGAGGTTGAGGAAAGGATTGCGGAGTCAATCCTGCTTAGGAGTGAAAGTAATAGGGCAATTGTTATGGGGGATTTTAACTTGACTAATATTGACTGGAATTGTTATAGCTCTAGCTCGTTAGAGGGGTCAGTTTTTGTTCAAAGCGTGCAGGAAGGTTTTTTGACTCAGTATGTAGACAGGCCAACTAGAGGTGAGGCTATATTGGATCTGGTGCTGGGAAATGAGCCAGACCAGGTGCTAGACTTGGAAGTTGGTGTGCATTTTGGTGATAGTGACCACAATTCGGTTACGTTCACCTTAGTGATGGAAAGGGATAGGCATGAACCTCGGGCCAGTGGTTTTAGCTGGGGGAAGGGTAATTATGAGGCTATTAGGAGAGAATTAGGAAACATAGGTTGGACTAGGAGATTACAGGGACTGGGAACGTCCGACATGTGGAGTTTTTTCAAGGAGCAGCTACTGCGAGTCTGTGATAGGTATGTCCCTGTCAGGCAAGGAGGAATTGGTAGGGCTAGGGAACCGTGGTGCACCAAAAAAGTTTCTTTGTTGGTTAAAAAGAAAAAGGAGGCTTATGTTCGGATGAGACGTGAGCACTCGGGTAGTGCACTAGAAAGCTTTAGATTGGCTAAGAGGGAGTTGAAGAGCGAGCTTAGAAGGGCTAAAAGGGGACATGAGAAGACTTTGGCGGATAGGGTTAAAGAGAATCCTAAGGCGTTCTATAGGTATGTCAAGAACAGAAGGTTGGTTAGGGCAAGTTTAGGGCCAGTTATAGATGGCAGAGGGAAGTTATGTGTGGAACCGGAGGAGATTGGTGAAGCATTGAACCAATATTTCTCTTCGGTGTTCACGCAAGGGGACATGAATATAGCTGAGGAGGACACTGGGTTGCAAGGGAGTAGAATAGACAGTATTACAGTTGATAAGGAGGATGTGCAGGATATTCTGGAGGGTCTGAAAATAGATAAATCCCCTGGTCCGGATGGGATTTATCCAAGGATTCTCTGGGAGGCAAGAGAAGTGATTGCAGAGCCTCTGGCTCTGATCTTCAGGTCGTCGTTGGCCTCTGGTATAGTACCAGAAGATTGGAGGTTAGCGAATGTTGTCCCATTGTTTAAGAAGGGGAACAGAGACTTCCCCGGGAATTATAGACCGGTGAGTCTCACTTCTGTTGTCGGCAAGATGTTGGAAAAAATTATAAGGGATAGGATTTATAGTTATTTGGAGAGTAATGAATTGATAGGTGATAGTCAGCATGGTTTTGTGGCAGGTAGGTCGTGCCTTACTAACCTTATTGAGTTTTTTGAGAAAGTGACCAAGGAGGTGGATGGGGGCAAGGCAGTGGACGTGGTATATATGGATTTTAGTAAGGCGTTTGATAAGGTTCACCATGGTAGGCTTCTGCAGAAAATGCAGATGTATGGGATTGGGGGTGATCTAGGAAATTGGATCAGGAATTGGCTAGCGGATAGGAAACAGAGGGTGGTGGTTGATAGTAAATATTCATCATGGAGTGCGGTTACAAGTGGTGTACCTCAGGGATCTGTTTTGGGGCCACTGCTGTTTGTAATATTTATTAATGATCTGGATGAGGGTATAGTTGGGTGGATTAGCAAATTTGCTGATGACACCAAAGTCGGTGGTGTGGTAGACAGTGAGGAAGGGTGTCGTAGTTTGCAGGAAGACTTAGACAGGTTGCAAAGTTGGGCCGAGAGGTGGCGGATGGAGTTTAATGCGGAGAAGTGTGAGGTAATTCACTTTGGTAGGAATAACAGATGTGTTGAGTATAGGGCTAACGGGAGGACTTTGAATAGTGTGGAGGAGCAGAGGGATCTAGGTGTATGTGTGCATAGATCCCTGAAAGTTGGGAATCAAGTAGATAAGGTTGTTAAGAAGGCATATGGTGTCTTGGCGTTTATTGGTAGGGGGATTGAATTTAGGAGTCGTAGCGTTATGTTGCAACTGTACACAACTCTGGTGCGGCCGCACTTGGAGTACTGTGTGCAGTTCTGGTCCCCACATTACAGGAAGGATGTGGAGGCTTTGGAGAGGGTGCAGAGGAGGTTTACCAGGATGTTGCCTGGTATGGAGGGGAGATCCTATGAGGAGAGGCTGAGGGATTTGGGATTGTTTTCGCTGGAAAGGCGGCGGCTAAGAGGGGATCTTATTGAAACATATAAGATGATTAGAGGTTTAGATAGGGTGGATAGTGATAGCCTTTTTCCTCTGATGGAGAAATCCAGCACGAGGGGGCATGGCTTTAAATTGAGGGGGGGTAGTTATAGAACCGATGTCAGGGGTAGGTTCTTTACCCAGAGGGTGGTGAGGGATTGGAATGCCCTGCCAGCATCAGTAGTAAATGCGCCTAGTTTGGGGGCGTTTAAGAGATCCGTAGATAGGTTCATGGACGAAAAGAAATTGGTTTAGGTTGGAGGGTCACAGTTTTTTTTTAACTGGTCGGTGCAACATCGTGGGCCGAAGGGCCTGTTCTGCGCTGTAATGTTCTATGTTCTATGAGCCACATGTTGCGTGCTTCATCTCTGTCAGTCATAGAATACCCTACAGTGCAGGGGGAGGCCATTCGGCCCATCGAGCCTGCACCAACAACAATCCCACCCAGGCCCCATCCCCATAACCCCACACATTTACTCTGTTAATCCCCCGACACCAAAGGACAATTTAGCATGGCCAATCAACCACTGGCAGTCCTTGCAGAAGAGTGTCCCAGATGCTGACCTGCAGAACTGTTAGCCCAGCCTCTGCATTAGCCCAGCCTCTGCATTAGCCCAGCCTCTGCATTAGCCCAGCCTCTGCATTAGCCCAGCCTCTGCATTAGCCCAGCCTCTGCATTAGCCCAGCCTCTGCATTAGCCCAGCCTCTGCATTAGCCCAGCCTCTGCATTAGCCCAGCCTCTGCATTAGCCCAGCCTCTGCATTAGCCCGGTGTCACATCAATCCTGTCCAGTTTACACCTGCCCTTTTCACCTTTCTCCTCAGTGCAGCTCACCAGCTGTCCAGTGACTAGTGCCTCCCTGCTTTTCATTGGCTGGTCAAACTGTATGGGACAGAATAACCCGAATTTTGGTTTGCATACTGAAAATGGCAGATTGGTGACGGGCGGGGAAATTTTAACGTGACGTGCCTGGGGTTAACACTGAAGCACTAATCCATGTCCCTCCACCTTCCTGATCTCCAACGTCGCCCTTTGATACCCCACACCCTTCACCCCACCACTGGCAGCCAAGCTTTCAACCACCTAGACCCAATGGTCCGGAATTCTTTCTCTAAACCTTTCCATCTCTCCCTCAGCTTTTGAGACCTTCCTTTTCTTAATCACCATCCCGATGAACAAATCTTTGGCTTGGCATCAATCTTTCCCTGATTAGCTTTCTGTGAAGGGTGCTGGAACATTTTCTCTCTGTTAAAGATGATGCCCTGTTATTATTGTTGGCAAATTACTGCCACATTTTACTCAAACCCTTCACACAATGTTTAAATGGAGGCAATTGGAGATATTTATTCTGTACATAACATCTAGTTTCCAATGCCCAGGTATGTGTACACATTCCGATGCCCAGGTATCCGTACACATTCCAATGCCCATGGTTAACACTGTCCTATGAATAACTGCGCATCCACTCCAGAAACCCTTTTAAACTAACATGGCCCATCATTCACCTTGGCCTTTCACCCAACATTTTGGATAAGTCCTCAGATTTGCAAAGCATGCACAAAATATAACACTACAAACTTCTAGTACAATTGGAAACAATGAGAAACCGACAGCGAGACAAGGGGGAAGGTGAAGAACTGACAGCGAGAAAAGGGGGAAGGTGCAAAGGGATGTTACTATGAGAATAGTTCAGAAGCATTAGATTTTATTGACCACGCTGACTGCAACTAGAGGAGATTTTGGTGAACTTGGTCACAATCGCACAGATAAGCACATTGATTATAAAGAAAAAAGAGAATAAATGATTTGAATGATCGGCATTGTTTGTAAACAAAGAAATAATAATCACACAATCAAAGCTGTGTCTCAACATGAAGGGGCCAATATAAAAGTTGGGGAACAGGAAGGACGAGAATGGGTTTCGGAGGTGCACAATAAATTAAATCCAATTTACTCATTAGCAAAGAGGAACACAATCAGCAGAGCTTCCCAAGGTCAGCAGAGAGAGCAGCAGAGACGGTCGGATCTTGGCACAGGAGAAGGGTGCCGGGCAGGTTCAGAGAGGACGAGTGGCAGAGTGCAGAAGAAGAAGCTACGGCCGAGATGTTGGATCTGTGCAAAACAACCGGAAGAAAACTGAAACAGCAGAAACGAAGGCCGGAAAGGTAAGGGCACCGGCATTGTACACTTATTAACAGATTACAACTGAAATCAGGATTAAATCTTGGTGCTTTCTGATCAGAGCTCTGCACGCTTGGAATGTATACAAAGAACGGAGGTGCGGAGATTGGAGCGTCCACGCTACTTCCTGTTCTATCAATTGAACAAGTGGAAACGTGTGTCCTCCGTATTATAACCTCTGTTACATCCTGTGAGCAGGAAGCGCTGCACCAACAGCTTAATGTTCTGAGATCTACACTAGAGCATGTAGACACCCAGTAACAAATTCCAATCAGAGCAAGCTTCACTATCAATAATGTCTTGTTCTAAGCAGCGCTGGGGTTTTCATGCTATCTTTATCTTGGCGTCTATTTTGAAGTTGGGACCATCACCAAGGAGCAATGCGGTACATGATCAGTGGGTTTACCAGCTCTTTACCTGAACCATCCCTCAAACAGGAGAGAAAAGATAGTGAAGTTACCGTCCGATTGATCCAAGAAGACACAGCTATCGTCAGCAAAACTTCTTGTGCCAGACACGTTACCGTAGTCGAATATTGGGCCTTCTAGTAAGGTCACAATGTCCATTCGGTTAATCTTTTTGAGGACTTTGCTTAAGACATCAGCTGCAGAAAGAAAAAAATACATTGGCCTTGCATCATGATCCAAAACACCCAATCAGGTGCAGAACTGCTTTTCAATGAGTTAACAGGACTAAACTCATCCTTAACAGCAGCATGTCCACCTGGTAAAGAGTCTGTCAGTATACTTACCTTCCCACAGGGGCCATACTGCGAGTGTTCTCTTCAAAGAAATTAGACTTTCACTCCAGCAGGAGACACTTCCAGAAGGCCCCGATTGACCAGCATTTCAAACGGAGTGTGCTGGTGTTCTGATAAAGGACACTCATGACAGCAAAACCATGGAGAGGGGGGGGGGCGAGAGAGTGAGCGGGGGGAGAGAGTGAGCGGGGGGGAGAGAGAGGGAGCGGGGGGGGAGAGAGGGAGCGGGGGGGGAGAGAGGGAGCGGGGGGGAAGAGAGGGAGCGGGGGGGGGAGAGAGGGAGCGGGGGGGGAGAGAGGGAGCGGGGGGGGGAGAGAGGGAGCGGGGGGGGGAGAGAGGGAGCGGGGGGGGGGGGAGAGAGGGAGCAGGGGGGGGAGAGAGGGAGCGGGGGGGAAAGAGGGAGCGGGGGGGAGAGAGGGAGCGGGGGGGAGAGAGGGAGCTGGGGGGGGGGGGGAGAGAGGGAGCGGGGGGGGGGGAGAGAGGGAGCGGGGGGGGGGGGGGGAGAGAGGGAGCGGGGGGGGGGAGAGAGGGAGCGGGGGGGGGGAGAGAGGGAGCGGGGGGGGGGGAGAGGGAGCGGGGGGGGGGGGAGAGGGAGCGGGGGGGGGGAAGAGAGGGAGCGGGGGGGGAGAGAGGGAGCGGGGGGGGGAGAGAGGGAGCGGGGGGGGGGGGAGAGAGGGAGCGGGGGGGGGGGGGGAGAGAGGGAGCGGGGGGGGGGAGAGAGGGAGCGGGGGGGGGAGAGAGGGAGCGGGGGGGGGAGAGAGGGAGCGGGGGGGGGGGAGAGAGGGAGCGGGGTGGGAGAGAGGGAGCGGGGGGGAGAGAGGGAGCGGGGGGGAGAGAGGGAGCGGGGGGGAGAGAGGGAGCGGGGGGGAGAGAGGGAGCGGGGGGGAGAGAGGGAGCGGGGGGGAGAGAGGGAGCGGGGGGGAGAGAGGGAGCGGGGGGGAGAGAGGGAGCGGGGGGGAGAGAGGGAGCGGGGGGGAGAGAGGGCGGGGGGGAGAGAGGGAGCGGGGGGGGGGAGAGAGGGAGCGGGGGGGAGAGAGGGAGCGGGGGGGAGAGAGGGAGCGGGGGGGAGAGAGGGAGCGGGGGGGAGAGAGGGAGCGGGGGGGAGAGAGGGAGCGGGGGGGAGAGAGGGAGCGGGGGGGAGAGAGGGAGCGGGGGGGAGAGAGGGAGCGGGGGGGAGAGAGGGAGCGGGGGGGAGAGAGGGAGCGGGGGGGAGAGAGGGAGCGGGGGGGAGAGAGGGAGCGGGGGGGAGAGAGGGAGCGGGGGGGAGAGAGGGAGCGGGGGGGAGAGAGGGAGCGGGGGGGAGAGAGGGAGCGGGGGGGAGAGAGGGAGCGGGGGGGAGAGAGGGAGCGGGGGGGAGAGGGAGCGGAGGGAGAGAGGGAGCGGAGGGAGAGCAGAGGGAGAGGGGGAAGAGGGGGCAGGGGGAGAGAGTACGTTGAGGGAGGGGTGCAGGCTCAGAGGATATCAGCGGGGTGGGGGGGGGCAGGGGATGGATTATGGGGACTGTTGAAGGGAGTTTGAGGGTAAATCTGGAGGTAGCTAACACAGGCAGACATGTCTCTGATGTATGAGCCAAGTTCCTGGAGGTGAAGGCAGTGATGCTGGAATCACTCCCTCCAGTCAGCAGCTTATGTGGGAGTCATTGTGTTTTGGAGATTTGGGTTTCGAATTTCTGTGAGTAAACAAACAACAAAACCCAATCCCTTCACCAGAAACCCGCTGAATACTTGGGAAAGATACAAACTTCCTGACGGTGATTTTACACTCAATGACCAGTGCTCAGAGTTAATCTCTTGGGAAATCTGCCATCCTTTGACATAATTTGAATCATTAAAATTCAGCAAAAGATCATCAGACAATGAAATGCAGAATGAACACCATGTCAAGTTTGGATTCTTCAGTGTAACAAGTGCTTTAGGGGCCGGTGGGTAAAAATATTCACCCTGATGACACAAAGAGGGAATATAAGAGGGTGAAAGATACGAGGGAAAAGTCACAATTCACATTCTATATCGATCCAGTCAATCCGAAATAATAAAAACTGAATTGCATAGAAAGAGCTGGCAGTGAGCACTTAGAGATCTTCAAATATCTCTGTCCAAATACACACACTGGAGTTGAGATGGGCTGTGTTTCTTTAATGGTTTGAAATGTCCTTATTTTCCCAGTCCAAATTAACAAGCAAAGAAATATAGTCGATAATCTGTCTTATTTTAAATAAATGAATTAACCTGAGTCTAACAAGAATGCAGAGTAAAATTATTGGACGGTTGTCCATGGGCAGACGGTTTTTTTGCCTGAATATTTCCATATCCAAGTGATGAGATTGGGAATCAGATTGTTAAAAATAACAAATGTGGTTTATTTGATTAATATTCATTTATTTATTATTTAGACATTAAAACCTATTCACTGTACAGAGTAAGAGGCCATTTCCAAAATGATGTGCACCCTACAGACAAGGAAAGCGGATCATATTTGATAATTATGCACGTTGGGCTGTTCCTTGTCGGGGGCCCTCCATTCTCCAGGTACAGGGTATTGTCGCGATGCTGTTTAGAAGCCGTAGGCTGATATGAAGGAAATACCTCCCCAACAGGGTTTGGGGATGTAGACACAGTGGTACAGCGCATGTATGAGGTCCCAGTTCAACCCCTGGAATCTCCAGAAAACTGCATTTTAGGGCGGCACAGTAACACAGTGGTTAGCACTGCTGCCTCACATCGCCAGGGATCTGGGTTCAATTCCGGTCTCAGGTCACTGTCTGTGCAGAGTATGCACATTCTCCCCGTGTCTGCGTGGGTTTCCTCCGGGTGCTCCAGTTTCCTCTCTCAGTCCAAAGATGTGCGAGTTAGATTGATTGGCCACGCTGAATTGCCCCTTAGTGTCAGGGGATTAGCAGGATAAATATGTGGGGTTACGGGAATGGGGCCTGGGTGGGATTGTGGTCAGCGCAGACTCGATGGGCCGAATGGCCTCCCTCTGCACTGTAGGGATTCTATGGTGATTCTATGATGAACATACAACATGAACAGTGCCAAAATTACAAAGCCACCCAAGGTTTTGACCATAGTATTCCAGTCCTCAGATTTGGAGAAGTTTATTTTTATTTTATTTATTAGTAGGCTTATATTAACACTGCAATGAAGTTACTGTGAAAATCCCCTAGTCGCCACACTCTGACAGCTGTTCGGGTACACTGAGGGAGAATTTAGCACGGCCAATGCACCTAACCAGCAGGTCTTTCAGAGGAAACCGGAGCACCCGGAGGAAACCCACACAGATTTTTCATTTATGGACGGGGCTAGAGACAGTGTAATGAGATCTTGTCCCGATGTTTGATCTCAGGGATGCGACACATAACCCATTGAGCTCACTCGTGTCATTCCAGTCAACAGACCAATCATAGAGAGGGTACTTTTTCCAACATTTTTTCTTATTGGCACATTTTACAAATGTTGAGAAGAGTTGATTGGATAAACGTGAGGCACTGCTAGGACCTAGGACAAAATCTCACGGCACACTTGGGAAGAGTTCTCACAGCACACCAGTGAGCCTTGGCACACCGGTTGAAAACATGCATTGTCTGATAGACTGCTTCTGCCATCCTCAATTGTAATTTTTGAAAGGTAATTGGATAACTGCTGAGAATTTAAAATTGTGTATAGGATTTTTATCACATATACACACACGTTACTTCCATTTCCTTTTAACTTACTTGTAGCATCCTTCCCGTCTCGAAGGACCCATTTCTTTAACAATATAAAGCTCTGAGTTGTTAGAGAGTTTGGATTTTCAACCCGGATCTGATTGATATCGTCAACGGAAAAGTTCAATTCCCTCGCCAGTTCTGGAAGAACAATAATTGCAAAAAGAAAGTGACTTTCTCGTGTTCCATCTTGTAACGCAGCCATTGTCTGCAAGTCAAATGTCGAGTTACAGTGAGGAAGGGATGATGACTCTGCTTATATTAAAAGCAAACACAAAGGAAAGAAAAACACTAGCCCAAGTCCAGCATTGCTCTCACTCCAGTTTTCCGTGAATTCCTATCCCCACTCTGCTCCATCATTGTGAGGGAACCTGTTACACCCCCACCACATGGAGGCTCTATGAGGAGCTGGACAGAGGAGATGGGGAGAAACTGTTCCCGCTCGTAAAAGAATCACGAACGAGAGGGCACAGATTTGCAAAAGAAGCAAATGTGATGCGGGAGAAAACTTTTTCACACAACGAATGCTTCAGGTCTGGAATACACTGCCTGGAATTATGGTGGAGGCAGGTTCAATCTGCATTGGACGATTATTTGTATGGAAACAACATGCTGGATTACTGGGTAAAGGCAGGGGAATGGCACTAAGTCATAATGCTCATTCGGAGAGCCAGTACAGATACGATGGGCTGAATGGCCTCCTTCTGCACCAGAACAATTCTGTAATTCCGACTCTGACCAGACATCTCTCTCTCACTAAAGCTACTGAAGATGTTAGGGAAACAGTGGTGTAATATTGGACGTAAGTGGCAACAGATGACTTTGCCCATGATAGAATGCTGTTTTGTTTGAAGTGCTATCTAAAGAAGGACACAGCTCTTTGAACAATTCTATCAAATCCCCTCTTAGCCTTCTTCTCTTCCAAGGACTCCTCCAATCTATCTTCATAACTGGAGATTCTCATCCCTGGAACCATTCTTGTAAACCTCTTCTGCAAAGATCCTTTGTTTCAAAATCAGAACATGCCTTAAAGCTGAGTAATTAGAAAAATAACACAATAATTGAATGCTAGCCGGGCTGACAAATTTCTGGGCCTCTGCCAGGGCTCTGACAAAGAGTCACCCAGATTTGAAACATTAGCTCTGTTCTTCCTGCACAGATGTTGTCGGACCTGCTGGGATTTTCCAGCATTTTTTGTTTGTGTTTCAGATTCCAGCATCCGCAGCAATTTGCTTTCAGTTTAATGCACATTTTTCTAGTCTTGCCACATGACTGAAGCCCTGCATCACTATTGCCATTCCAGGAATTCAGTAGACTATCACAAAGAGCTTAGCCTAATATGCAGTGCCCAGAACGGAATACAGTATTCCAGCTGAGACCTATCCAATTTCTTTATAAAGGTTAACGGTAATTTATTTCATTTGTACGCCATGTCTCTGTTTATAATGTCAAGGATCACTAACGTTTTATAGCAAAATAGCCACCTGCAACCACTCCAAATAGCAGCTGAACTTCCATGTATCTATTATAATGGTTCCACATGTACTTCAGGACCCAACAAGTCAAGAGATGCTTTTTATTTTTCTAGGATATAAAAAGATAATGGAACTGCGTCTTACCTGTCCAGCTCAATCCCAGATGATCTGCTACTATGGCTGTCCTTATATCTGTCCTCTCACATGGGCTCTGGGGACCTGTGGTTTCAAATATTGCATTAGGCCATCATTCCACGTCACACACATAACATCTAAATCTTGGTCATAAAGCTACTCGTGCCCCTATTATGTACTACGTGAGTGTCCCCTAGTGATCTACACAAATGTAATTCCTATCACGGATCTCAGGTAAAGTCTGGATTCAGAAACACTAAATGTACAAGATTATATAACATCACGGTGCAATGTTGATAATGGATCTAAACATGCTGAAAACACCCAAGAATTTAGTTAATGCCGTGTAACTAGAGGTGATGAACAAATTATATGTCTCTTTTTTTTAAATGAAAGTTCTTGAGGCACCAGTGTTGCACCTTACTTGTCTGACTTACATATAAATCGTAGGGCTGCAGAGTGGACATTGCCTCACATTTCTCCGCTAAGAGTTGGTTGGCATGCTTAACTAAGTGAAGGCTATTGGGATTACGTTGGAGTAAAAAAGGGGAGGGTACGAGACAGCACAGACAACGACAATGACGACATGGCAGCTAAGGGGAAATCACGCCACAGGCAATCACAAATAATCATGCACTAAAGATCAACAAGTCGAAAATTTTACAAACTAGGCTTGATCTCCGCGATGCGGGCCACGTGAGGCCCAGAAACCTGACTGCTTTCCTCCCCACCAGTCCTTTTACTGTTCCTTGTCTCACTGTAGACCTTTTCAACCTTTGATTTTAAAGGCGCTGCCTCTGGTCTCAAATCTCTAGGAGACCGCGATGTAATGGAAGGTAGGCCGGCTTCTGATAAGGATGCATTTCTCGACGGGCTGTCTTCATCACCAGGGATCTCTGACTGCACTTTCTGCTCTTCATCGGCAAGTTGGTCCACAAGTTTAAACGCCTCACCGCTAATCCCTTTAAAATATTCAACCGAATGTTTACAGACCTCACTCACTTGCCCCTTTCCCGCTCTAACCGGTCTACTGGTGGCAGTGTTCGACCTTACCTTAACTGGTAGTCTGGAATAGAACTGCTTTGACTTTACTTTCTCGCCCTGTCCTAAACTGCACTGACAATTGGCCGTCGTAGTTGAATTAGATTTGTCAATATTTTTAACGGGCGGTCTAGATTTGGCCTCAGGACACTTGGGTGACTGCATTTTCCCCTTTAACTCACTCTTTCTAGGCTGTTTCACCTTGCCTGCTGCTGATTTCTGCTCTTTCTGAGGGACCGATGATGAAAGAGGCATGGATGTTTTAACCGGAAGTCTCGATTTGGGCTTTCTTACCGGTTCTGCGTTCTGCTTATCTAGTTTTACTCTTTCGCTTGCCAATGGAGCTGGATTTTTCTCGTTAGTTTGGACGGCCGATTCAATTGGTGGTCTGACCTTAGGCTGACTACTATTCTGACTGCAGTCAGTACCCGGGATTGGGGAATCAAGCTTCTCATTACAATTACTTATCGGCAAATCGGCCCTTTCGCTCTGTCTGACACATTCCTGACTCGGAGCTCTGGGCTCAATTTCTAAGACTGTATGTTCTGCAACCTGATAATCTACCAGCACAGTGTCAGCTTTAACTTCCACCACTTCGGGTGCACCCATATCTTTCTTCAGCGTCATTGTAGAAGCGGAAATTCCCATTTTAATTGGCGTGCGTAATTTAGGATCAACTTTGGCAGCAATGGCCGATGAGGATTTTTCCGTTGGGTGGTCAGTGGGTAGGATTTCCAGGCCATCTCCACTAGCCTGGACTTTCTCATGCTCAACTTGTGGTGTCTCTACTGGCGCCTCAGGTGTGTTGTCCCCTGACTGAGGCAGTGTTGTGTCTACGAGTGTGTTTTTAACCCTTTCCCCCTTGTCCCCTGACTTCCCTTCAGCAGTATGCTCACCAATTTGGAAAAATTGGAGCCTTTCTTCAACAAAATCCCTCTTGCTCATGTCAATTGCACCACTGCGAGTCATCTCAAACATCTTCCCTTCATGAAATGGGAAGGGATTAGGCTCACTAGTTGGAGTGCTCTCATCTGTTGGGGTTCTGGCTGGGGTTGTATCTGGTGTTGTTGCTTGGGACCTGTCCTCTACTGCTAAGCCAAAGGCTTTTTGCTCATCCTCTCTCAACCTAGCTTCAAAGACTTCATCGTCCCCGCGGCCATTAGACCATGGATCAAAGTCAAGGCCTTTGGTGGCAACAGTTTTAAACGGGGTTGCAAATTCTTCCTCTAGTTTGTAACTAAAATATGTATCATTAAACCGAGTTCTGTCAGGATGCCTGCCTTCCAAGGTGAAGATCTCGGGTCCTGGTTTACCATCAGTTTGCCCTTCGCCTTTCTTTTCAGAAGTCTGAGTTTTAGACTGCAAGGGTGCTTCTTCTTCAGCGCCTACCTTCCCTTCTTCCTCAATTACTGCAAGTTTACCCTGGCTATAGGAACGATCGCCCTGTTTCAAAATCCCTTCAGTCACCCATACATCCATCTTGGTTTCTATTCCCTGATTCAAGGATTTTGAGTCCGTTTCAGTTAAGCCATCATCTTCATCCTGCAGGTCGTATCCGTCGAGGGAATCGACTTCAGTGGCATCGGTGTCGTGGGAGAACTCTGCCGTTGTCGCTATGGAGCACTCGGTGATCGACTGGTCATTGTTGCCGTTTGGGATGGCATCGTTCTCTGAGGTACCATCCAAGGAAAACTCGTCGTCGTCATCTTGGGGATCGTTGGTCTTTTCCGGCTGCCCTTTGGCTTTGTGTCTCGGTGAGCCGGCAGGGCTTTCGTCATGGAGCTTAAAGGTGTACTTCTTCAGTGGGGCGGGCTGGAAGATGGACTCGTCACTGCTGGTATCGCTGTCGTTGGCTCCGGGTGGGGTTGGGGAGGGCGGCTGGACCCTGATGACAGGCTCGGTCAAGAAGTGTTTGTCGTGCTCTTCCTGCAGGTTGAGCTCGACCATGTCTAGCTCGTCCTCCGCGGCGGCACGGTATTCGCTCCTCCGCGTGACTGGTGCCTCCGTGTCCAGGGTGTTGATGGGCGGGGGTGGAGGGAACTCGATGTAGGCCACGCGGTTTTCTTTTGGTCGTTTGTCACTCCCGTTTCCTTCACTCATCTTCCCCGGTCTCGCTGTGAACCCGCTCGCCTCTTTAACGGAGGCCGCTTTGGCCAGCTCCTCCTCTTCCGATTCCTCGGAAACCTCCGGGATGGGACTCGGTTTTCCGTGCATGGTTGGCAACTGGGAAGAAAGTTCGTAGCTGATTTCCTCTGAACTGGGCGTTTCAGGTGTCAGAGGGCTTTTGCCAGAACTTTCTATCAGTGATATCTGTTCCAAAGTGTCATCCTCTGGGCTACCTTGCGGAGAGGAGGGCTGCTTGTGCGGTCGAACTGTATAAAAGGTGCCCCTGGTCTCCTGTACTGTCTTGCTCTCCTGACTGATCATTCTTTTCAAACTTCCTTGGTGCGGGGCTGCAGTTTCCTGTTTGCGCATTTGAACAATGCTGACATACACAGGCAGAGTCTTTATCTCTTTAAATCCTTCAATGCTCGCTAATGGCGCCACTTTCTCCAAATACTCAACTGGACTCCGGTCAAAGAACTCACTCAGCGATGCATCTTTGACAGGGCTAAACTCCAGAGAGTCAGGAGATTTGACCGGGGAGATCTCCAGTTCCTCCCGACAATTGCCCATGTCCATATGATCTCCGCGGCTGTTAGGGTGACAGTCCTTGGAGCCATTAGTCTGAATATTGGTCTCTGCCACCTCAAAGAGCTGCTTTCCTTTCCTGATCCGACTCAGAGTCATGTTGGACACACTGGTTATAAGCTCTGACTTGTGGGATTTCACCTGGTCGCCATTGCATTCGAGCATTTTTGAAGCTAGTTTCGATTTTTCCTCCGATATTCTGACTGGGATCTGTGACGGACTCTCCTTCTTCACACTTCTTCCCTTGAGCAGCTCGCCAGCGTGGTCAGCATCATCTCTACCAACCAGCTCCGTGTAAATCATTTTCTTGGAGGGAGAGGTCAACAGTGCTTCTTGAATTTCTTTGACCGAGGGCCGGTTATTTGACAGAAGCTCCTTCTCCATTACAGGAGGGCCAGTTTTCTCCTGCCCATTGGTGTTAAATTCCACGTGCACAGTGCTGTTTTCCTTCAGATTATCGTGTACGAGTACGTGTGTAAGCTTGTCGCGATGAGATTTATGATGGGAATTCCCGCAGTTCTCCCAAGTCCTGTAGACCTTCCTCTCCCTCTCTGATTTTATCTGGGACTCTGCCTCTTTGTTCACCGCTGCTGCATCTTTCTCGGATGACCGCGGGGCGCCTTTCGTACCAAATATCAGCTGCTTCGGAGGAGTGGCCGCAAATTGGGAAAGTTGTCCATGTGGCACGACTTCGACCGTCTTCTGAAGCGCTGACACCACGGACTCTGCACCGACGTTTAAACCTCCAAGTCCACTCAGGTCTTTCAGCTTGCTGGCGTGTACTTCCTTTACCGTGGAGATCGCCCCTTCCGCAGCTTGCTCCAGCTTTTTCTGGTTGATTTCCTTCAGAGAGAACTGGTAGACGGGTAGCTTGCTTTCGTGCACACGTTTAAGAGGAAGGCTCTGCTGCCCGTCCTGGGGGCCCTTTTCAAAGTAGCTCACTCTGGTGTCACTGTCACCTTGAGCACAAGGGTAAGGGCCCACAAACTTTTTGAGCTTGCCATCTACGTGATCGTCCTGCGTCCCTCGGTCATGCAGCTGGGCGTACTGCGGGGATTCACTGCCCTTCTGTGACCCGCCTGGCTCTAGTTTGGAGTGCGAGGGACTGCTTCGCGCTTGCTTGCAAAGGAACGGTGGCTGCGACAGATCCTCACCCTTCTTCACTCTGTCCTTTGCATCGTCTGAAAGACCGGAGCAAGTCCTTCGCGCCGAGACCGCCGCTGCTCTTTTCTCCTCGGCGCGTACGGAATACTTGCGAAAGCAGGGCTCACTCTGCCTCTCCTGGCTCCACTCCTCACTCGGCGGGGTATCGGCCGGCCGCAGCTTCTCGGGGCTGCTGCTGGCGGAGCTCAGGCCCGAGCGCGGCTCCCTCCGCTGCGGCTTCTTCTCCGGCGACTGCAGCTCGTCGTTCAGCTTTTCCGTCTTGTCGCGGAAGAACTGCGACACTTCGGTCAGCTTCTCCTCCGCCTCCTTCACCGTCCTGTCCACCCGGTCTTCGTACATCAGCTTCTCCCTGCCGCCCTCGCGACTGTCCTCAGTGAAACGCATCCACAGGGCGTGCTTCGGACTGCCGGACTCGGGTGGGTAGTGCAGCACCGCCACTTTCTCGTAAGGATCATCCTGGCCCGCACCTTTCACCAGGCCTTCGGGCATCATTTTGTGCAACTTGGCGAGCTCTTTCTCCGCGTCGCTCTTGCGCTTGTAAAGGCCGATCATCTGTGAGTCGGCGCAGAAGACCTGAGGTTGCTCCGTGACTGATTCCTCCGTATCGGAGTGAGAAACGTCCATCTTTTCAGAGAGAAGCATTTTCTCGGCAAACCGGTAGGACTCCCCTCTCAGCTCCGAGTACTCATCATCGTGGTACTCGACAGAGTGCTGAGTGAGAAGCTTCAACGTTTTGTACGAGTCGTCAGAGACCAGCTGCGCGGAGCTCGGCCGACTGTCCTCGTCCTGGGAAACGGGAGTGTTCACCCTGGATGATTCCATGTAGGATGGAAGAGATTCCTCAGCGGTGAGCTCCTCTTCCTCTTGTTGCGCCTGCTCATCCTGAGACGTCACATCAAACTTCTCAGGAAAAGCTTTGGCCTCTCTTCCTTCACCCTCTCCCAGAAAATCCCTCTGATAAACAAAGAGCTCTTTCTCGGGGTGCTTTTTTGTCTCTCTCACGATGACCTCGGTTGGTTCTACTTTATTCCCTTTTTCGATGTGGAACTCAATAATTCGTTCCACCTTTGGCTTCAAGCTGGAGTCTTTATCGAGGAACATGGATGGCACCTCGCCAGCCTTGCCGCTCTCTGAAGAAACAGTGGACTTGTGCTCAAAAAGTCCGACCAATTCTTTGGAAGGGTCACGACCTGACTGAAAAGCTTTCATAATGTCACGAACAGACATCGTTTCCTCTATCCTCTCACTGGCATTGCTCTCTGTGCTGGGAGGGCTGTGATAGACCATTCTCGTGGTCGTCGTAATGTGAGTTTCTTCTTTTACACGCACCTCTTTGGTCTTCAGGCATTTACTATCTTCATCGTCTGACTGCATTTTAATTTGGAAAGCTTTCACCTTGTCCTTGATTGACCCAATTGGTTTCTCTTCCGCTTTTGGGAACATGTCTGGACTTGGTGATGGAGACAGTCCGTCTGTTTTGAACTCCTGAGCTTCATCCGGTGAAGGCTCGTAGCTTCGAATGACGCGGACCACCTCGGTCCGTGTTTCTGTAATAACTGGAGGTATCGGAACGTCGTGGAACAACGGCTTAGGCCCAGTGCTCTCGGCACTCTGGGGAGCGGAAGGGGTCTTCTCACTCCTGGTCTCAAAGCCACTGTCTGACAGAGGACTCTTATCCGGATCATGCTGAGAAAAGTCATCGGGTGACTCCAAGATGACTTCCGTCGCCATCATTGCGTCGGCAAGTTTGCTCAATTCCTTCTCTGAAGCAGAGGGGCGCATGGCTGGTGGAGGCATCTTCAGTTTATGTTCTGGCAAAGGCATTGCTGGCTTATGAGTTCGTTTGGAGAACATCTTTTCTTCCCCTTCCTTTCTGACATCAGTTTGGCGGTATTTATTGTCGCCCATCTTTCCCAATGCATCAATACCGAGATCATTTGTCAAATAGTCAACAACCCTTGCCAAACTGAAGTCCTTCTCGCCTGCACTTTTGGCTTTCATGTGTACGTAACTGCCAAACTCCTCACTGGCCTTCTGCTTCGCTTCCTCAATGTCATCATAATCGAAGATGACCCATTCGCCTTCTCCTGAAAGGTCTCCATTGGTCTGAGCTCCTTTGATGCCGTGTTTATTCTCTGTTAATCCATCCTTCTGTAGAATCTCACTGACTTTCACCAAGTCTTCTTTCACCTTTTCCACAAGCTTGAAAGGCTCCTCACTTTCATCTTCGCTCTTCCCTCCTTTGGCGGACACTTCCGACGGGAATGCTTTCTCGCTGGCGGAATCCGTTTGGAGGATGGCTGTCATCTTCATCAGATCTTCCTTCATCTCAGCCACATCTTTCAAAATTTCCTGACTGGAAGACAGAGAGGAGGTGGAAGACAGTTTCAGCGCTGAAGGAGCAAGAAACAGGGAGGATTTCAGCGGGGATAGCGTCCGGGTAAATTGGGACTGCGGTTGCGTGCGTGATTCCGTGGTCAGGGATTTTATTGGCGATAACAGTGCGGCAGCTGATTTGGTTAATGGCGTGGTCTCGGGGAGTCTTTTCAATTGTGGTTCCGATAACACATTGACAACAGAATACACTGGCACAGTTATAGTTGAAGACGTCACAGAGGTGGTTGTCACAGATGAAGATCTCAACGAAGAATACAAGGACCCTGCTGAGGGTAATCTGATAGTTTGGAAAGTAGGAGCAGTTGTAGGCGCTATGGATTTAAGAGGGGTAAATGGGACAGTACTGGGAGCTATGTGCCCTTTCTCCACTATATCGTGCACAGTTGAGATGGGTTTGGTGGCCAGCATAGTGGCTGATGTTTTCTCAGGTGAGGATCCCGTTTCTTGGCTGCAGAAAAACGCCGCTGCGGAGGAGTACTTGATGGGCGATATCGTCCCGTTGGCCGTCGCCTGGCCGTTCGACGACACGGCTGATTTAAAAGGTGAAAACGATGCCGGGGGCAGGCCCTGGGCAGCATCAACGATAGACTTCACAGGAGAGGGTCCCGAGGTTGACATTGACTTGAGAGAGGAGGTCAGCACGGTGGGCGCGGTGGTAATGATGGATTTGAAGGGCAGAGTGGAGGAGTACATGTTAACCGTAGCTTTGGGAGAGGCTGGCGGCGTCATGGTGATCGAGGATCTCTCCAATAGCAATCCTGCCGTTGTCGCCGGGGGCAACCGTGAGGAAAACAATGAAGACACCAATCCTTTGGCAGAGGAAGACTCGGACAGTGCAGATGCTTTCACTGGTGAAGAATTCAAAGCAGAGGCGGATTTAACGGAATATTGAGTCTGTGTCACTACAGTTTTTATAGGTGAAGGTGAGGACTTAAATGATCTAATTGGAGAGGCCAAATCACTCATGGATCTTACTGAGGTGGTTGTGGAAGCTCCTAAGGTGGATTTGATGGGTGAGGAAGAGACAGACCAAACTGACTTTAAGGGGGACGCAGTAGGCGTGTTGGATGTTGAACTCGACGGAGACGTAATTCCAGATTTTGCTTGTCCAGCTACCGAAATGGGGGCAGCGGCCCAGGACTGAAAGGGCCTCGTCGAAAAGACCGGCTTGTATGAATACGGTGCGGGGAGAGACCTGGTGGTTCCTGAACTTCTTTCAATGATTTCTTAAACGTTTCAGAATCCAAATAAATACAGAAACAAAAGAAAATCAACGAGAAAAATTAAAGAAACGGAGAGACCAGAGAGAAAAAAAAAATTGGTCAGTGAATAGGTTAAACAGTTAGAAGAAAAAGTACAAAATGTTTTTTTTTTAAAAAGTACAGTGATAAGTTGTGAGAAAATTGATTGAACAACGCGATCCAGAGGGGAACATTCACATTTGTTTCTATTTATCTCTACGACAGGTTACCAAACTAGGAAACCAGGAAGCAGCAAATCAAAACAATGCAAAATCAACGTGAAAAGACAAAAGTAGGGTCGAGAATTGGGGATGAAGAGACAAAACACAAAACATGAAACAGATGGTGAGAATTACAGAAGAAGATTCAAAGCTACACTCACCCTGATCACTGCCTTTCCTCAGCTACCCTGTGCTGTTAATCTACACCCACCAATGGAAAGATTTGAAATATTGAACGCTTTTGCTCCATTATCGTGACTATTGAAAGCCCTTTTTCCTCGCTAAGCAAATTAACGGCCAAACCAAAAAAAAAAGTTAAGACCAATTAGAATCTGTGGACCAACAGAAGCCAACACCTTTGTCTACCATGTGTCAACCTGTGCCAGTGTCAATCTATCAGACAAGCGGCATCCAGACCTATTCCTGACACAAGCACAATGCAAAATGTACTATTGTTCAAAACAAGGAGCGGGATTTTCCAGGTTCGTTTGCCTGAAGGCTGGAAAATCCCGCCCCAAGGTCAACAGACCTTTGCATGGTCCGTGTCCCGCCCGCTAAGATTCCCGTGGTGGGCAGGACAGGAAAATTCCGCCCAAGGTTCTCAGAAACAGTTTGAAACTGACCAAATGTTTCACTGCCAATTCACGGTGTCAGCCTGGCTCAGTGGCCGTGCTCACTCACCGGAGGTAGTGAGTTCAAGCCTCACCCCAGAGGTTTGAGAACACAATCGAGGCGCACACTCCAGTGCAGGACTGAGGGAGTGCTGCACGGGTGGGCACAACATTGAACTGGCTGCAGCGTCTGCTCACCAAGGTGGGTGCGAAAGAACCTGCGGCAACATTTCAAACAGATGGGACAAGTCATGGCCAACAGTCATCTCTCGACCAACACCACAGGTCATTATCTCATTGCTATTCGAACAATATTGCAGTGTTTATGTTGGCTGCTGCATTGTCTACTTAACAATAGTGACTACACTTCCAAAGTCCTTCACTAGGTATAACACGCTGAGGTTGTGAAAGACCACGGTATAAATGCAAATCTTCTTTCATGTTCTCTAACAAGCAGCCTAACCATAGTTTGTGTTCCCGGCGACATCTTACGGTCAACGGCTCCTTGAAATCTGAGATGGGTGCCTGGATGCTTCAGTATGTTTGTATTAAGCAGCGGCTCACCCCGGGCAAGCATGATCTTTCATTTTTATCGGGGTCACTGCTCAAGAAACTAAAAAGCTTCAGACACGTAATACATAAGCGTGCATCGCAATCAGCATGGAATCAACTTTTATTCGAGCAGCAAATCATATATATAATAAATATATATACACAAAAAATGAAATGCAATGGAAAAAGTAATTTGAGTGGAAGTTTGCAAATCAAAGTTGGGTCTTGCTTTGCAGCTATACATACAGACAGGCAACGATGGTAAAATTTACAACACATTTCCTTTATTCGCGTGCTTCATTTTAAAATTAAGAGATCATAAACAAATGTCAAATAATACCAACATTATTGATGGAGCTTAAAGGAGAATAAACTCACTCATTCCAGGTTCAGCGAGGTAGCTGTAGCGCTTACGTAATGCCAGAGACGCAAAAGATTGACGGCGGTCTGACGCTCTCTCGATCTGGAAGAAAGACGTGGAGCCATCTTGGTCATTTCTATCCCAAACTTGCACCTCACAGGTCAGACTTTACAACAATGCCTCTCTCCTCCACACAGAATTTTGCGACATCAAAAGCCAACTGAAGTAATGCGCTGCTGCTTGACGTCTTGATTTAGCAGTCATAGAGTCGAATCATAGAATCCCTACAGTACAGAAGGAGGCCATTCAGCCCATCAAGTCCACACCGACCACAATCCCACCCAGGCCCTATTCCCGTAACCCCACACATTTACCCTGCTTATCCCCAACAAACTCGGGGCGATTTAGCATGGCCAATTAACCTCACCTGTACATCTTTGGACTGTCGGAGGAAACTGGAGCACCTGGAGGAAACCCAAGCAGACACGGGGAGAATGTGCAAACTCCGCACAGTGACCTAGGCCGGAATTGAGTCTGGGTCCGTGGCACTGTGAGGCAGCAGCGTTAACCACTGTGCCGCCCCAGTCAAATCATCCCCTACTTCTCACTGTCCACAACGTACATCCAGGAAATGAAGCTACGTATTTTCCCAGCAATTGCTTCCAGCTTAGTAACATTGCCGCTATCTCCTCTTTCAGGTGTTGTGTTGTTGCCTCCTTCTACCCTGGGAAGGACAGGATGGCACAGTGCATGGATTTGCCATCACTGCAATGCCACATTTGGCCAAATGGAACTGCATTTCTGCAGGGTAGGGCCAGTTCCTGCTTCCAGGAAAGCAAAGCCACACCTAACAGCCCAGTGAAACAAGACGATCCAGTGCTGTTACGTCTGAGACTACCGGGGAGGTAGCTCCTAAGAAGTCACACGGAAAAGCAAGCCTCAGGAACAATAGAGTTTATTAATGGCGGTACGGTAGCACAGTGGCTAGCACTACTGCCTCACAGCATCAGGGACCTGGGTTCGATTCTTGGTTTGGGTCATTGTCTGTGTGGAGTTTGCACGTTCTCCCCGTGTCCGCGTGGGTTTCCTCCGGGTGCTCTGGTTTCCTCCCACAGTCCAACGATATGCAGGTTAGGTTGATTAGCCATGCTAAATTGCCCCTTAGTGTCAGAGGGACTAGCTAGGGTAAATGCATGGGGTTATGGGGATAGGACCTAGGTGGGATTGTGATTGGTGCAGACTCGATGGGCCAAATGGCCTCCTTCTGCACTGGAGGACCCTATGATGAACTGCACTCCTTGCACTCCGGAACTCGAATGGCAGTTCCCTGGGCAGGTCACCCCACGCCCCGAGTCACATGCCCCGAATACATAAATTGAAATGCCAGTTCAACACTCGGACGCACCTCGTGTGTTTGTGATGAGACCTCACTGCTGCATCATTGAGGGGTGCTCGGGGCTGCTGACAGTATGACGCTAATGATCATGTCACGGACAAAATTATGAATGGAATTTCAAAACACATGCACACAACACACACAGACAAACGTTTCGACAAAATGTCCTTGACACAGATATCATACTAGACTCACAATTACAATCAGCAATCTTGTTATTTCTGTTAAACACGCGACGGCAAGTATCTGTTAGCTTCCCACGTTGTTAAACCGATTGGTTTTAGTACAAATGCAACTGATAATTTTGAATGCATCTTCTCAAAAGTGAGTTGAAAAAAGATTTTAGTATATAGCAACAACAAATATTCTGGTGTTTAATGCTGACATAGGAGGTACCAGGCTAATTAAATCTCAGGGGGCAGTCAACTAACAGGATGGGGTTTGGATTCTGTTCCAGCACAAGAAACACAAGGATATTAATTGTCATCACAAACAGGCACACCGTGATGCAACTATTGAGTCATAGCAGTTGACCCAGGCCCGCAACATGAATTAATCTCTTCCCTCTCCAATAAAAACTCAGCAATGTGCTACATCAAATACTCTAGAGCACAGAAATGGGTACAATGGCTCCACTATACAAAAGCAGCTATCCGAACCCTCAGAATGCTTTAGCCCTTTGGGAAAACTGAACAGAATAGAAGAAAATCATAGAATCCCTACAGAGCAGAAGGAGGCCATTCAACCATCAAGTCTGCATCGACAACAATCCCACCCAGGCCCTATCCCCTTAATCCCACCTATTTACCCTGCTAATCCCCCTGACACTAAGCAGCAATTTAGAATGGCCAATCAACTCAAACCACACATTTTTGGAGTGTGGGAGGAAACTGGAGCACCCGGAGGAAACCCACGCAGACACGGGGAGAATGTGCAGACTCCACACAGACAGTGACCCGAGGTTGGAATTGAACCCGGGACTCTGGTGCCGTGAGGCAGCAGTGCTAACCACTGTGCCACCGTGCAGGATCACAAGAAATAGGATCATAGAATCCCTACAGTGCAGAAGGAGGCTATTTAGCCCATCGAGTCTGCACCGACTCGGTGTTTCTCAGGCCCATCCCCCCATCCCTGTAACCCCACACATTTACCTTGCCGAGATGATCATTTTCTAATTGATTCCAGAATTGCAAACTAAAAATTAAGACACTTCCCAATCCAATAAGGTTCAGTTTCAGATGTTTGGTGGGGTCCTATCACTGTCAGGATTGACTGAGCCCAGTTGCCCTAACTGTGCTCCTGCAATAACTGAATAGCCATCACTGCGTTTAGACAGATTAGCAGATTTCATTTTCCTTTACCTCTTCATCGGGATCTGATTCGGTTTCCTTATGGTCCCAAGAAGCATTGCAGAGACAGGGAGCATTACAATGGACAGCAGGGAAAAGAAAGATCAGGATATGAAAAGGACCCAGCACAAAAGGCAAGCACAAGATCAAAACAGGCCCAAAGCCAGCAAAATCAAATCATTTCATCTACAAAAAAAAAACACACACACAAATTCAACAACAAATTATGGAAAATGCTACAGTGTCGGACTCTACATTACCAGCCAGCACAAGGGCTTCATAAAGAAACCACACCGTTATCTAGAAAAACAGGCTTTAGAGATGAACAACATTGTAAAAGAATGCAGTGTGGTCTTACAAATGAACAGTGTCTCGAACTTCTAAAGCAGGCAGGTGTTTAGCAAATTAAAGGCATTTTATCTTCCTTCAAAAGAAGACCTGGTTATTAAAGTCTTTCCACATACTTTTTTGTGCGCCGGCAAGGTAATGTTCAGGTTACAGATTGCTGCCAGTGGTAATCCTTTGGAAGTTTTCGGTTCCTTGAGGAATGACAGACGGCCGCAGGGCTCCTGGCTGTTGTCCCTGACCTGGAAATAAGAGCCGCTTTTGTTTAACGCAATGGGTGATACTGTCGGCCTCTCCAGCCTGGATAATGACATTTCAACCAACATCGCTGTCAGACATCTAACCAATAATCTGTCTCGTTTGCTGCCAGTGGGATCTTGCTATGCAGTGAGTGTTGGCTTGCAGAGCAGCTGCTGCACAGGAGAACTGACTGGTATGACTTATAAACTAGGTTGTTTAAAAATATTTGCACAGGCACATTGTGAAAGCACTCATAAGTACATTTTGCAGAAGGATTCTGTGGGTTAGTTTCTGGCCTATCATCTTCGAATCAAGCCCAGCATAGTTGGCTGTCTGGGTTCACAGAATCCCTACAGTGCAAAAGGAGGCCATTTGGCCCATCGAGTCTGCACTGACCAGAATCCCAGCCAGGCCCTCTTCCCATTACCCTACTTATTTACTCTACTGACCCTGACACTAAGGGGCAATTGAGCATGGCCAACCCACTTAACCCGCACATCTTTGGACTGTGGGAGGAAACCGGGGCACCCGGAGGAAACCCACGCAGACATGGGGAGACCGTGCAGACTCCACACAGACAGTGATCCGAGGCTGGAACTGAACCCGGGTCCCTGGTGCTGTGAGGCAGCAGAGCTAACCACTGTGCCACCGTGCCGCCCCTCTCTACGTGAATGCAGCTTGTCAGGCTCAGTTTTGTTCTCTGTGGGCACTGGCCTGTAACACTGGTAGCCCCACTCAAGATAGGACCAATACACAGTTGATCTGGGAAATGGAGAGAAAACGACACTCTGGTGCATTAGGGGAAGCTCTTCTAAGGCTGGGACTGAGGCACACGACTGAGACAGCAAAGGGGAACTTGATCCCAGCACTTGTGTTCCTGTATCTGACTTAGTAATGTTTGATGTTGACACTGGGGTCCTGAAACAGGAAGAAGTTGCACTGCTCTGCACCAGCATCCCTCATTAAATCCCACTCCAGACCAGCCTCCCATCCATTGACTCTGTCTACACTTCCCGCTGCCTCGGCAAAGCAGTCAGCATAATTAAGGACCCCACGCACTCCGGACATTCTCTTTTCCACCTTCTTCCTTCGGGAAAAAGATACAAAAGTCTGAGGTCGCGTACCAACTGACTCAAGAACAGCTTCTTCCCTGCTGCTGTCAGACCTTTGAATGGACCTACCTCGCATAAGTTGATCTTTCTCTACACCCTAGCTATGACAGTAACACTACATTCTGCACTCTCTCCTTTCCTTCTCTATGTACGGTATGCTTTGTCTGTATAGCGTGCAAGAAACAATACTTTTCACTGTATGCTAATACATGTGACAATAATAAATCAAATCAAATCAAATTAAATTAAAAACATAGAAAATAGGAGCAGGAGGAGGCCATCCGGCCCTTAAGCCTGCTCCGCCATTCATTTTGATCATGGCTGATCATCAAACTCAATATCCTGATCCCCTCTTCCCTTCATATCCCTTGATCCCTTTAGCCCCAAGAGCTATATCTAATTTCTTCTTGAAGTCGCAAAACTTTTTTGCCTTCTGGACAAGATCTGACCTGATGATCTAAAGTAGCGCCAAGGGAGACCTGCGCCGCTAAACATTCTGTCTTTAGGGTGCGATATTAGGAAGGAGACCAGTTCGCTCATTCAGGTAGACTTAATAGATGCCTTGGCACTCCTTCTAAACAGGAGCTGGGGAGAGCTGCCTTTTGGCCCCGGCCAACATTCATCCCTAGACCAGCAGCGCCATGTTCGATTGTCTGCTCATCATCTTCGCGTTGCTGTTTATGGGATCTTGCTGTGCACAGTTGGCTGCTGTGCTTCCCTGCAACAACGACGACAGTTCAGAAATACTTCATGGGCTGAGTGCTTTGGGAAGTGGCAAGGACATCAAACGAGCGAGAGACGTGTAAATCATTCAACCACCTTGACAAAAGAACACTTCACACAGCCTCTAAGATGTTTTATTTTGCTTTGCAGCATTCTCATGGTTCCTTCAGAGAGTGAGAAAAATAAATTGATATTTTACTCTTGACGCGTTTCGGATTGGAAGTGTGTGAGGCTGGTCACCACATCTTTCATTCTCAAATGGAATCTAAACGACAGACCATTAAGTTATCATCTAAAAATAGCACACAGATTGCATCTCACGCAGCACATCAGTGAACGCATATTTTGAAGCAAGTTCAATTTGGGTTATAGAGACATAGCTTCAGACAAAGGCCACGTGCTTTTCCCTCAGCTTCTTTATACAAAGTCTCTATTATGCTTGGCTTGGGGCAGGGGCCACGAGAGAAGTGTTTGGCATTGAAGCATTCATGAACAAAATAAATCTCTGTCTGAATACATTAGCCTAACAAAGTAGTGATTGTTGCTGCTGTCTTTCTTGTGCGTCCCCCACCCTATTCACCCCACTACTGGCAGCCACGTCTCCAGCTGTCTGAGTCTAAAACTCTGGACTTATCTCCCCCGCAGCCTCTCTGCCTCACTTTCCTTCTTTTGAGACGCTCTCTGTAACTTGCCCCTTGCGACCAAATTCTTGGCCATCTGTTCTGATATCTCAACCTATTTTTGATGATGTTAACTGAGGGTTGAATGTTGGCCAGCACACTGAAAAAAAGCTGCCTGTTTTTCTTTGAATACTCCCATGGGATCTTTAACCCTCACCTCAGCTGACCGATGAGATTTTGGTTTAGCAAAATATAGCTCCTCTGACAATGCTGTGTAGTGTCAGTCTAAGTCACTTGTGGAACCCTATGACAACTGACTCAGAAATAAGAATGCTACAATGTTTATAGCACATTAGTTGTATTGTTGATGTACGCTGGCAAAGGGCATGGTTTAATCAAGTACTTTGAGTATGTATAAATAGGGGATGCCCCTTTAAGGAGGCTGTCAATTTGTTCAATTACATTATTTTGGGCTTCAAAGACTAGAAATAGGGGATGGTTGGGCCACTGGGTTGAGTGGGAGGACTGAACAAGCCAATAAACTCTCTCGATAAAGAAAAATCTTGCTTCCAACTTCATCATCGGCTTGGAGCATATTAACAACCGACTGAACCAAGTTATCTCCACGTCCTTGACCAAGTCCTTTGGTCACCTGCCCCAAAATCTCCTCCTTTGACTCAGTATCATTCTGCGGCCTGGTCCTGCGAAACACCGTGGGAATGCGATTACTAGGTAAAGGCTGCGTACAAATAAAAATGTGGCAGTTGCCACACCCTCACCTTCACACCGAAGGGCAATCTATTTTCTTTGAAAGCGTAGAAGTTGAACACCAGCTGTTGGCCTGCTTTGGCGAGAGGAACCAGGTTTCCATAGCAATCCACAAAGATGGGCTTGCCTTCTAGCACCTGTTGGCAAGATTACAAATGAGCATAAAGAGTGATTGAAGAAACGTGCCAGTTGTTTTAGCCAACCCATTTACAGAAATCTCGGAGATAAAATTTACCTTTAAAGACAAAACTGTTCAAACTACCATTAAACAAGTACCCCAGACCAAAAGAAACAAACCTCTACCACATTTATCAAAGCTTATTTGAAATAACTTAATGAAATGTCTATTCATACAATGGAACATGACGAGCGACCCTGGGCCTACTAGAGCCTCCACCAACGTTTATCCTTGGATTTATGTTGACTATAAGCCAACAATCAAAGAATTATAGGATCCCTATGGAAGGAGACCATTTGACCCATCGAACCTGCACCAAGAACAAACCCACTCAGCCCTACCCTCGTAACCCCATGTATTCACCCTGCTAATCCCTCTGGCACTAATGGGCAATTTAGCCTTGCCAATCCACCTAACCCACCCACATTGGAGTATGGGAGGAAACGGGGGAACCCAGTAGAAACCCACGCAGACACGGGGAGAATGTACAAACTCCACACAGACAGTCACCCGAGGCCGGAATTGAACCTGGGACCTTGGCGCTGTGATGCAGCAGTGCTAACCACTGTGCCATCATAGCTCTGGTACAATGGATCTGACGGGAAAAACCATTTCCACTGTTCTGGGAATCAAGAAATTGGGATGATCTTAAAATTGGAACTAGGCTGATGAGGACAGGCTCCAGGAGAACAGGAAGGAAGTGAGAAAGGATAAAGGTTCCTTCTCAGGGCAAACATGTCCCGCTGCCACTGGCTGGTGACAGCCTATCCACTTGGCTAAAAACCCCCACCCTCCAACTCTACAAATGGGAGGATGGGAATAGAAATCAAATTTCTGCTTTAACATGAACAACAGGTGAATAGAGGTTTATGATGGGCCTAGATAAGGTGCATAGCCAAGGTCTTTTCCCCAGGGTAGGGGGAGTCCAAAACTAGAGGGTGTTGGTTTAGGATGAGAGGGGAAAGATTTAAAAGGGACCTGAGGGGCAACTTTTTCACACAGAGGGTTGTGCTTATATGGAATGAGCTGCCAGAGGAGGTGGTAGAGGCGGGTACAATTACAACATTCAAAAGGCATTTTTTGGTACATGGATAATAGATGGGAAAGGGTTAGAGGGATATGGCTGAAAAGCAGGCAAATGGGACTAGTTCAGTTCAGGAAACCTGGTCGGCATGGATGAGTTGGGTCGAAGGGCCTGTTGCTATGCTGTATATCTCTATGACATTCAGGAGTAGGAGGCTGCACTATCGATCGGTATCTCAACTCCATTTACATGCCTTAGCTCATATCCCTCACTGTCCTGACAAAATCAATCATTCCCAAGTTTTCAAAGCTCCGATTAATCCTCAGCTCTCGGAGCGGAGAAGATTCCAGAAAGCAAGCAAACAAAAGAAAAACAAAGCAGAGATCTGGGTGTCGGTCATGAGTCCATTACAAAGTGGTACAAGCCGCTCTGCTGCAACACACTGAGAGCAGAGATGGCTGCTTGCCACAGACAGGAGGAGAAGGTCAAGTAGACGGGAGACTGTACCTCGATGTCTTTGCTCCGAGCCACTTCGGTGAAGTTCTCTTGCTGCTCTAAAGTCTTGTCAACTTTATCGTCCGTCATGCAGAAGCAACGCAGGCAGGCCTCCACGGGGTCGTGCATTTTGGCAAATACAACAAATTTGGCCATGTATGGGACACAGATCAACTCCCTGTAGAGCTGCGTGGCCAAGCTAACAGTTTCTGGCACCTGATGGCAGTCGACAAGCCAAAACCTGTGAGTGAAATGACACAAACACAAAGTTCATACAGACCTTTCCAGCTTGGCACATACTCAATACAGCAGACCATCCAAAACCGGGGACCGCAAATCACTTTTGAAACGAGGTGACATGAATATTTGATCAGGCATCGTTCCTCCTCTCATTTCTTTCCAATCGGGAGGTTGATAACTATCTCCTCGGAATAAATGAAACAGCCTTGCCAACAAAGTTGCAGTTTGGGAGTATCCGCATTGTCAGTATTCTCCCCCACCAACCTCTCTCTCTCACACACACACTCACTCTCTCTCGTTCACACGCGCACGCACTCTCTCTCCCACGCGCGCACGCACTCTCACTTTCTCCCACGCGCGCACGCACACCCTCTCTCCCACGCGCGCACGCACACCCTCTCTGCCACGCGCGCACGCACAGGCACTCTGCCACACGCACAGGCACTCTCCCACACGCACAGGCACTCTCCCACACGCACAGGCACTCTCCCACACGCACAGGCACTCTCCCACACGCACAGGCACTCTCCCACACGCGCACACGCACTCTCCCACACGCGCACACGCACAGGCACACTCGCACACGCACACACACGCACAGACGCTCACACACGCACAGACGCTCACACACGCACAGACGCTCACACACGCACAGACGCTCACACACGCACAGACACACACACACGCACAGACACTCACACACGCACAGACACTCACACACGCACAGACACTCACACACGCACAGACACACACACACGCAGACACACACGCACAGACGCTCACACACGCACAGACGCTCACACACGCACAGACACTCACACACGCAGACACTCACACACGCAGACACTCACACACGCACAGACACTCACACACGCACAGACACACACACACGCAGACACACACGCGCACAGACACACACGCGCACAGACACACACGCGCACAGACACACACGCGCACAGACACACACACGCGCACAGACACACACGCGCACAGACACACACGCGCACAGACACTCACACGCGCACAGACACTCACACGCGCACAGACACTCACACGCGCACAGACACTCACACGCGCACAGACACTCACACGCGCACAGACACTCACACGCGCACAGACACTCACACGCGCACAGACACTCACACGCGCACAGACACTCACACGCGCACAGACACTCACACGCGCACAGACACTCACACGCGCACAGACACTCACACGCGCACAGACACTCACACGCGCACAGACACTCACACGCGCACAGACACTCACACGCGCACAGACACTCACACGCGCACAGACACTCACACGCGCACAGACACTCACACGCGCACAGACACTCACACGCGCACAGACACTCACACGCGCACAGACACTCACACGCGCACAGACACTCACACGCGCACAGACACTCACACGCGCACAGACACTCACACGCGCACAGACACTCACACGCGCACAGACACTCACACGCGCACAGACACTCACACGCGCACAGACACTCACACGCGCACAGACACTCACGCGCACAGACACTCACGCGCACAGACACTCACGCGCACAGACACTCACGCGCACAGACACTCGCGCACAGACACTCACGCGCACAGACACTCACGCGCACAGACACTCACGCGCACAGACACTCACGCGCACAGACACTCACGCGCACAGACACACACGCGCACAGACACACACGCGCACAGACACTCACGCGCACAGACACTCACGCGCACAGACACTCACGCGCACAGACACTCACGCGCACAGACACTCACGCGCACAGACACTCACGCGCACAGACACTCACGCGCACAGACACTCACGCGCACAGACACTCACGCGCACAGACACACACGCGCACAGACACTCACGCGCACAGACACTCACGCGCACAGACACTCACGCGCACAGACACTCACGCGCACAGACACTCACGCGCACAGACACTCACGCGCACAGACACTCACGCGCACAGACACTCACGCGCACAGACACTCACGCGCACAGACACTCACGCGCACAGACACTCACGCGCACAGACACTCACGCGCACAGACACTCACGCGCACAGACACTCACGCGCACAGACACTCACGCGCACAGACACTCACGCGCACAGACACTCACGCGCACAGACACTCACGCGCACAGACACTCACGCGCACAGACACTCACGCGCACAGACACTCACGCGCACAGACACTCACGCGCACAGACAGACACTCACGCGCACAGACACTCACGCGCACAGACACTCACGCGCACAGACACTCACACGCGCACAGACACTCACACGCGCACAGACACTCACACGCGCACAGACACTCACGCGCACAGACACTCACACGCGCACAGACACTCACACGCGCACAGACACTCACGCGCACAGACGCTCACACGCGCACAGACGCTCACACGCGCACAGACGCTCACGCGCACAGACGCTCACACGCGCACAGACGCTCACACGCGCACAGACGCTCACACGCGCACAGACGCTCACACGCGCACAGACGCTCACGCGCAGACGCTCACGCGCACAGACGCTCACGCGCACAGACGCTCACCCGCACAGACGCTCACCCGCACAGACGCTCACCCGCACAGACGCTCACGCGCACAGACGCTCACGCGCACAGACGCTCACGCGCACAGACGCTCACCCGCACAGACGCTCACGCGCACAGACGCTCACGCGCACAGACGCTCACACACGCACAGACGCTCACACACGCACAGACGCTCACACACGCACAGACGCTCACACACGCACAGACGCTCACACACGCACACACACGCAGACACACACACGCAGACACACACGCGCGCAGACACTCACACACGCGCAGACACTCACACACGCGCAGACACTCACACACGCGCAGACACTCACACACCGGCAGACACACACACGCGCAGACACACACACGCGCAGACACTCACACGCGCACAGACACTCACACGCGCACAGACACTCACACGCGCACAGACACTCACACGCGCACAGACACTCACACGCGCACAGACACTCACACGCGCACAGACACTCACACGCGCACAGACACTCACACGCGCACAGACACTCACACGCGCACAGACACTCACACGCGCACAGACACTCACACGCGCACAGACACTCACACGCGCACAGACACTCACACGCGCACAGACACTCACGCGCACAGACACTCGCGCACAGACACTCGCGCACAGACACTCACGCGCACAGACACTCACGCGCACAGACACTCACGCGCACAGACACTCACGCGCACAGACACACACGCGCACAGACACTCACGCGCACAGACACTCACGCGCACAGACACTCACGCGCACAGACACTCACGCGCACAGACACTCACGCGCACAGACACTCACACGCGCACAGACACTCACACGTGCACAGACACTCACACGCGCACAGACACTCACACGCGCACAGACACTCACACGCGCACAGACACTCACGCGCACAGACGCTCACACGCGCACAGACGCTCACACGCGCACAGACGCTCACGCGCACAGACGCTCACACGCGCACAGACGCTCACACGCGCACAGACGCTCACACGCGCACAGACGCTCACACGCGCACAGACGCTCACGCGCACAGACGCTCACGCGCACAGACGCTCACGCGCACAGACGCTCACCCGCACAGACGCTCACCCGCACAGACGCTCACGCACACAGACGCTCACGCGCACAGACGCTCACGCGCACAGACGGCTCACGCGCACAGACGCTCACGCGCACAGACGCTCACCCGCACAGACGCTCACGCGCACAGATGCTCACGCGCACAGACGCTCACCCGCACAGACGCTCACGCGCACAGACGCTCACGCGCACAGACGCTCACACACGCACAGACGCTCACACACGCACAGACGCTCACACACGCACAGACGCTCACACACGCACACACACGCAGACACACACACGCAGACACACACGCGCGCAGACACTCACACACGCGCAGACACTCACACACGCGCAGACACACACACGCGCAGACACTCACACGCGCACAGACACTCACACGCGCACAGACACTCACACGCGCACAGACACTCACACGCGCACAGACACTCACACGCGCACAGACACTCACACGCGCACAGACACTCACACGCGCACAGACACTCACACGCGCACAGACACTCACACGCGCACAGACACTCACACGCGCACAGACACTCACACGCGCACAGACACTCACACGCGCACAGACACTCGCGCACAGACACTCGCGCACAGACACTCGCGCACAGACACTCACGCGCACAGACACTCACGCGCACAGACACTCACGCGCACAGACACTCACGCGCACAGACACTCACGCGCACAGACACTCACGCGCACAGACACACACGCGCACAGACACTCACGCGCACAGACACTCACGCGCACAGACACTCACGCGCACAGACACTCACGCGCACAGACACTCACGCGCACAGACACTCACGCGCACAGACACTCACACGCGCACAGACACTCACGCGCACAGACACTCACACGCGCACAGACACTCACACGCGCACAGACACTCACGCGCACAGACGCTCACACGCGCACAGACGCTCACACGCGCACAGACGCTCACGCGCACAGACGCTCACACGCGCACAGACGCTCACACGCGCACAGACGCTCACACGCGCACAGACGCTCACACGCGCACAGACGCTCACACGCGCACAGACGCTCACACGCGCACAGACGCTCACAGACGCTCACGCGCACAGACGCTCACCCGCACAGACGCTCACCCGCACAGACGCTCACCCGCACAGACGCTCACGCGCACAGACGCTCACGCGCACAGACGCTCACGCGCACAGACGCTCACGCGCACAGACGCTCACGCGCACAGACGCTCACCCGCACAGACGCTCACGCGCACAGACGCTCACGCGCACAGACGCTCACACACGCACAGACGCTCACACACGCACAGACGCTCACACACGCACAGGCGCTCACACACGCTCAGGCGCTCACACACGCTCAGGCGCTCACACACGCACAGGCGCTCACACACGCACACACACGCAGACACACACACGCAGACACACACGCGCGCAGACACTCACACACGCGCAGACACTCACACACGCGCAGACACACACGCGCGCAGACACACACGCGCACAGACACTCACACGCGCACAGACACTCACACGCGCACAGACACTCACACGCGCACAGACACTCACGCGCACAGACACTCACGCGCACAGACACTCACACGCGCACAGACACTCTCACGCGCACAGACACTCACACGCGCACAGACACTCACACGCGCACAGACACTCACACGCGCACAGACACTCACGCGCACAGACACTCGCGCACAGACACTCGCGCACAGACACTCGCGCACAGACACTCACGCGCACAGACACTCACGCGCACAGACACTCACGCGCACAGACACTCACGCGCACAGACACTCACGCGCACAGACACACACGCGCACAGACACACACGCGCACAGACACTCACGCGCACAGACACTCACGCGCACAGACACTCACGCGCACAGACACTCACGCGCACAGACACTCACGCGCACAGACAC